>NC_056758.1:19220000-19332500 GCF_018687715.1 Carya illinoinensis
CTTTTTGTTTGAGGACAAACAAAGTTGTAAGTTTGGGGATATTTGATGACTTGCAAAAATTTTATATTGCAGATTTTACAAGTTCGCTTGAGCGGAAGCTTTTGGCTACTCGAGTGAATTCAGGCAGATTCAAACGCTCGACTGCCGCTCGACAGGGAGCTCGAGCGGGTTGCTGAAAAACAAAGATCGCTCGAGCAGAGACATTGGCCACTCGAGCGAAATCAGGCAGAGTCGAACGCTCGACGTGCGCTTGATAGGATGCTCGAGCGAAATCAGACAGAGTCGGACGCTCGATGTGCGCTCGACACCCCGCTCGAGCGAACATCGTATTTTGACAGATTTTAGGTTTTCAGCCGTGACACCATATAAAAGCAATTTTTCACTCTAGGGCCGGGAGTTTTGACTGGAGAACACTTCTTGGGAGAGAAAAACATAGCTAGAGGGATTAAAATCATCTATTTTTGGAGAGGGAATTCCAATTATTGCACGTACGTTGGAATCATACACGAGCACGGACGAGAGAAAAGCGTTGAATCGTTCCCTTGAGCTTTTGACGACGAGTTGAGGTTGCAAGGAGGATTTTTCAGTGTTTCTTTTCTTCCCATCTTCTTAGAACAATTATGGTGAATTCGTTTATGTTGAATTCCATTTCTAGCATGAGCTAAATTTTCTTCATTCTAGGAAAACGATGTAACCTATTTCCGAACTATGCTTGATTGTCTATGCTAATTTAAGCAATTCTCTCTTTGTTTATCTGATTTATTCTGAATTTATTGCTTCTAATTAACTGGCCATTGATTAGATGATAAGTAATCTTGTGATTTGCTATCGAAAGAGGGAATCATAGGGTAGATCTTGGATATTTCAGCATAGGTAAGTATAGAGATCGAAAGACTTGTATGAACCTATGTAGTAATTAAATCATTGGTCTTATTGCGTTCTTGATTATTGAATTTGCATATTCTTGTGTGAATTGATAACCAAGAGTCAATTCCAATTGACTATCGAAAGAGGCTTTTGGATGAATTAGAGATTTGCTAATAGACAAAAGAGATTTAAATTAAATTAGCTGGATGAGAAAAGTATAGTGAAGAAGTAGGTGAAATCGATTTCCTAGAAGTTTTCTTCCCATTAATTTGATCTTCGAACGTCAGTGTTATTTCCTTTGCACATTTTTCTTTGAGTTGATCTAGTTTAAATTGCAACTACAAAAATCTTAGTGATTCCTCTAGATAAAATCAAGTTTAGTATAATTTTGGTATTTAGCAAACGTAAGGTACTAATCCCTGAGGACGATAAAACTACGATACTGTGCACTTGCAGTTTTGCACCGGTCAGATATTTTGATCAAAACCCCATGATAAACCCCAAATTATGGAGAATCCGGTGCTTTAGGGCACCGGATGTGAATGCTGTAAAGAGTAGCAGTGCTCTTCCTAATGCAAGTACTTAGAATAAATGTGAAGCTCACCTACAAGAGAGATAAAATCACACCCTATGTGAGCAAAAGTGTTGTCAAAGCGAGCAACAAGTCTCGCACCAGGCGAGCAACAACATCAAATTGGGCGAGCTACGAGTGGTTGCAATATGGAAGAGAAAAATTCAAGACCAAGAACAAGCATAAATTTTGGCATACGGGCTTACATCTTGGAACAATCAACATGACAGGCACTCGACCCACCCAGTCACATGCTAGCAATGAAGCTCGCCAGAGGAACAAAGTACCCTCATGGGCAGTCTATAAAGCTCACCTTGCACAACAAGCATAATGGGAATACCACGAGTAAGCACTAATAGTCACCTTCGAGCAACCAACGTATGAGCCCTTAGCCCACCCATGAATCAAAGTTCAATTGGACAATGAAGCTTCCCCATCGCTACAACCGCAAAACTTGCAACCAAGGAGCTTTCAAGCATACGGCCATTTACAAAACTCGCCACAAGCTTTCTCGTAGTCAGAACAAAACAAATTTATCAAAGGATGTGAACACACATTGGCATATCTAAATTTTTGTGCTAGAAAAGAAAATACTTTGTCTACAAAAACTTGCTACAAAAGCATGTCACACAACAACTTGACATTGAAAAACTACTTGGGAGTTCGGGTTCAGGAACTCATAAAGTGCTCAAAAATGTATAGCATACTTGCTTAAACACTAAAATTAGTGACGTTAGTGTGTGATTTGCTTTGTTGATGATGTGTATAATAGTAAAAGGACTCTACTAGAGATCGCACTCAGTTTTGGTTTATTTGAGTTCGACTCTCTCGTCCATTTGACAAAGTTTTATTATTATAATATGGAGCAAATTGAATTATATAAATATTGAATTTTTATAACTAATTAATTTTCTTAGTTTTGACCAAGTTGTAAGAGTTGGAACTCACATAATATTCAGGATAATTGAGCAGTGTAAGAAAATAACTATTTCTCAGGATTTACGAGTATGACCTATCTGGCTGACACAATGTTCAAGATCATCGAGCATGCTAGTATGATCCAAACACTACCTGGATTATTAGAAAACGACACTTTCTCGGAATCACTAAGTAAGGCTAGTTCGATAAAGATAATGTTCGGGATAACCACAAAGAGCAAGAAAATGACCCATGCTTGGGATCACCGAGCATGCTAGTCCAATCCAAACAGAGCTCGGGATAACTAATTAGAGCAAAAAATAATCCTTGCTCAGGATGATTGAGAAAGGCCAATCTGGTCAAGACAATACTTGGTATTATTGAGTAGTGCCAAAAAAAAAGACCCTTGCTCGAGGTCACTGAGCTAGGCTTGTCTGGCAGACAAAATGATCGGGATCACCAAGCATGCCAATCTAATCCAAAGATTCAAAACATTACTCTATTTAATTGAGTAGCACAAGAGAATCAACCTTGCATGGTTTCATTGAGTATGCCAATTCGATCCAACATTACTCGGTTTAATCGAGCAACACAAGGAAATAATCATTGTTATTGTGACGCCCCCAAATCCCCACGCACGGACATGGGAAAATCAAGACGTCCGGATGATGACATCACGAGTCACCACCCTATCGACGTGTGCCAAGTGTGTGTATAAGCAATGAATGTGCACGAGAAACACGTAGCGGATAGCAAAGTCAATAACTAAGTACCAGAATTTTTCTTAGTTTAATACAAAGCTGCTTAAAACATACGTAATAAAATATTACAAAACACAAAGATATTTATAAACTAAACAACAAAGCTTAAACTTTAACTTCAGCACCCCGGCGGAGCCGCATCCTCGGGCTCGGCCTCCTCCTCTTCCTTGAACTCTGCACCAAAATCTACGGTACCAAAAATGGTGCCGCAGGTAAGTAAAATCCAAACGCCACTAGATAAAAACATATTAAACTCAACAATATGCATGAAAGAATGCAATGCACATGTCCCATAAAATCATAATTTTTCCACACACGCCAAAAACCCATTTGGCCCAAAAACATAACCATTAAAACCATTCCTTGCCATTATCCTAGATAATGGCCCAAAACTGCTACTACCATTTTCCCAGAAAATGGATCAAAAGCCTCAACACATCCTCACCATTATCCCAGATAATGGCCCAAACTACCATTTTCCCAGAAAATAGATCAAAAGCCTCGAAACCAAACCTTGCCATTTTCCCAGAAAATGGCCCACATTCGAAAACCATAAAAACGATCCAACTATGCATGCACCATGATCTCCCCTAGGGATCATCTGCACACGCTGGCTCTGTGCCACACCGCAGGTAACGACTACGCGTGTGACACCTAAATGAGCGATGCCTAGACTTGCGCCCAGTGCATACCTGGCCAGGCCATCCTCTAGTCCCCGCCACTATAGGGACCACGGAGTCGACACGACAGCGTTACCGTATCGTGCCATCCGGTCGTCGCCATGCGACCACCCAGGGGATGTCACTCAGTATTATCCACTCCCGAGTGACCAGAGGAGCTCCACCGAGATAATAACCCATCTCGGCTTGGGCTCGTGAGACTCACACACCCGAAACCATTTACGCCAACAAAACATGATTTTCTCACTTAAAATTAAATGCGCATAAATGCAATATAAATGCAACTTCAAGGCATAAAACAACCAACCAATCCAAATCAACACATCAAGCAACTCTGTCCTCAATCCATCCGACCCCCGAACTCCTCAGACTCAGTCTGGAATCAGCCAACCAACAACAAATATTTATTGAATGAGAAAAATATATTTAAATCTAAAAGTAGGGTTTGGAAAATACTTATAGCGCTATATGGTATTTTTAGAAAGCTCGCAGTGTTGCAAACGGCGGAAGAAAAGCAACGTAACAGTGAAATTTCACTGTGGCTGTGGGTTGTAAAATACCCACTTTTGAACGGGGACAAACCAAAGCTCGGGATTGATAGGTAATGGTCTAAGGATGTTTATGAAGCTAAGGGAAGTGGAGTTTGGCCCTGGGTGGAGGCGAAAACGGCGGAGGAAGGCCAAAATACCCAAATCAGAAAGCTAGCTCGTGGGAGCTGTACCAGCGACGGTTAGAGGCCGGAAATGGGTGGGTTAGGATGGCAAGGAATCGGTGATGAAGTGGTGAAGAGGTGGTGGCCGGAGGTGGAGCAACGGTGGCAGATCGGAGCAAAAACCTTGTGGCTTGATGGTGGTTTTCCGGCTAAACGACGGCTCCGTTGGTGGTGGAAATTTGTGAGGTGGTTCACTGGAGGGAGGGGAAGAGATTGGTGGTGGTGGTGTGCCGCACGGTGGCCGGTGGCGGTGGGTCTGGGTAGCTGGACGAAGCGGCGTGAGGGAGAGGAGAGAGAGTATCGCGCAGGAGAGAACCGGGGAGGAAGAGAAAAAAAGAAAAGAGAAAGAAGAAAAAAGAAAAAGAAAAGAGAAAAAGAAAAGATGAGGGAAAAGAAATGAGGTCCAGTCCTCACTCCGGAAACCAAAACAGGTCCGCCGAAAACGATATTAAAAACTGTAAAATGATTAAATAAATACAACACAACATCAAATAAATTAAAAACCAATTTAAAACGCAATAATTTAAAATAAATAAACCAATATATTAATTAAATTAAAAACAACCCTTCAGTGAAAATACATAAAAAAGCGGGTCATTACAGCTATTTCTGAGCAAGGCCATTCCAATCAAAACATTGCTTGAGATGACCGACCGGAACAAAAAAATAAACTTTGCTCGAGATAATCGAGCAAGGCTAGTCTAATCAAAACATTGCTCATTTGAATAGTTAGCTGAACTTTTTTTAATAGCGGACTCCACTTTTCTTTCTTAAATGAGTACAAAAGATTTACATACTTTAGAACTTTATTTTACTCTTATTTGAATAGTTAGCTGAACTCTTTTTAATTTTTCATCAACTAAAACAAGCAAAATGTGATTTTATTTTTGGGTTCTAAATAGATTGTTTACACAGTAACAATGAAACCTCTGCTCCAAATCTTACAACCATAACACACACAAAAAGAAGAAGAAGAAGAAGAAGAAAAGAAAAAGAATTGATGACGTGAGATATTGCCATCACAAGGAAGGATTTGCTTCAGTAAGGCAACGTATCTTCAAGCACATTGATGCCAAAAAAGCCTTACCACCAAGATAGATATCTGAGCTCGATTGGAACAAAATACATTTACAGTTGTTTGATTCCTCTTTCCTATTGTCGAGTCTTTGATTCCTCTTATTTCAAATTTTTAATCTTTTTAAATTGACATGGCCGTCATTAACGAGTCATCATATTAATGGTGTAATGGTGCCTGTGGTACGGAAGTGATAACATTCATCATTCAATCAACAATATCCCTGAAATGGAAACTGTTGATATGAATGGCAACATGACAAATATGGATGCTGAGAGTGTAGTAGACTGATTACAGTGCAGATTTTACTCCTTGTATTTTGCTGTTGTAATTTGTTAAGTCTTACCATGTTTAGAATACACAATTGTCTATTACCATGTATAGCTATAGCTTATACAGTCTCTGTACACAATCCTTGAATATAAATACAATACTACTCTCACAGAAAAGGTGTGGTGAGATTTTTTTTATCATCGACTTGTGTTGATTTTCTTCTTGGTATCAGAGAAATCATATTGTGAGGAGGGCTATTTTTTTTTTCCGCAAACATGTCTTCAGTATCTTTGAACGTTGGCAATTTTGTCACACTCAGACTCAAGTCTGAAAATTATCCTCTCTAGCATGAGCAAGTACTTGCTCTAGCAGAAAGTCAGGAACTGGTGGTCTATCTTACGGGAGAAGTCCCTATCCCTGAGAGTATACTTCCACCTTCAGAGGGCTCAAACCATCAATCTGTTCCTAACCCATATTTTGTAAGATGGAAGACTGCTGATTGACTACTTAGAGGATGGATCATTGGCACCTTATCTGAAGAGGCTCTTGGGATTGTCATTGGACTAGATACCTCGGCACAGGTATGGAGAGCTCTTAAAGAAGCCTATGCTCAATCTTCTCAGGAGCGACAGTTTCAACTTACACAGCAACTCAATCACATGAAGAAAGATTCTGATATGCCCCTGAATGACTACCTACGTAAATTCAAAGGTGTGTGTGATAGTCTATCTGCTATTGGCTTCCCTATTGATGACAAAACTAAAGTATTCTCTCTGTTGAATGGCTTGGGAGCAAGGTATGAACCTTTTACCACCTCTATGCTTAAACCTCCTATGCCCAGTTATGCAGAAGCAGTGCCTTTATTGCAAAGCTATGAAACCAGAATTAGTTTGTACTCCCCTGACTCAGTAGCCTACACTGCCTTTTATGGTCAGAAAAATAACTCAAAGTTCATTAACAAGGGATATAGACAATCAGGTAGTTTCTCATCAAAAGGAAAAGGTTTTTCTCCTGCTAATCAAGCCACTATGAAGCCAATGAATCAAGGTTCTCCAAATGTATCAACTAATTCTACCCGTGAGTCTCATCGTTATCTTCTATGTCAAATTTGTGACAAACGAGGTCATACTGCAATTCGTTGTTGGCATAGATTTAACCACTCAATTAAGCCTGACAACTTGCCAAAAACATTTGTAGCTCTCAACATTGAATCATAAACTAGCACTGAAGAATGGATTTCTGATACCGGAGCTTCTGCTCACATGACCTCTCATGAAGGTATTTTACACAACTTAAAACCTTATGTTGGTTCAGATAATGTGTTAATTGGCAATGGAGATTTTCTCAAAATTACACACATTGGAGATGCTACCATTGGGACAGGATCTTCAAAGCTCACTTTAAATAATGTTCTGTTGGTTCCTGATTCAGAAAAAAATTTGTTATCTATTGGACAATTGACCACTGATTACCCAGTAAACTGTGAGTTTTCTAATCAGATTTTTGTGGTCAAGGATCGAGTGACACAAAGGGTGCTAATGAAGGGCCTCAAGCAGGATAATCTATACACCATTCAGGCTTCACCAGCTGCTTTCTTTTCAACAAGGTTTCGAGCAGTAACAAGGGACCTATGGCATCAAAGGCTCGGGCATCCTCAAGCAGTTGTTGTTTCCAACCTGCAAAGCAATGGTTTTATTAAAGTATTATCCAATAAGCTAGAAAATAAAGTTTGTGAGAGTTGTCAGATAGGGAAGATGTCTAAGCTTCCTTTTACTGCTTCAGTGTCTAGTACATTTGCTCCTTTTGATAAACTTCACATTGACTTATGGGGACCTGCTCCTATTCCTTCCATGAATAAATTTCATTATTATGCTGCCATTGTGGATGACTTTACCAAGTTCATTTGGCTTATTCCCTTAAAAAAGAAATCAGATTTCTTTACTCAGTTCTTACTATTTGAAAAATATGTTTTGAGGTAATTTGGGCAACACATAAAAGTAGTACAAACAGATGAAGGGGGAGAATTTTTGAACCATGCATTTGTTAGTCATTTGCCAAATTCTGGTATTTTACATCACATCTCATGTCCATACACGCCTGAGCAGAATGGCTTTGTTGAGAGGAGACATCGAAATATTAGAGAATTGGGTCTTACAATGACGCTGCATGCAAATGTTCCTAAGTGTTTTTGGGTTGAAGCATTTACTACAGCTATTTTCCTCATCAACAGACTTCCTACTGTCACTTTAAAATGGGAGTCCCCTTACTCTATGCTTTATCATAAAACACCAGATTATGGATCTCTTCGTGTCTTTGGTTCAAGATGTTATCCTTATGTTTGGGACCAAAAGACAAGTAAATTTGATCCAAAGTCTCTTCCTTGTGTGTTCTTGGGCTATAGTGCTCGACATGAAGGCTATAGGTGTTATTATCCACCTACAAGAAGGACTTTTATTTCCATATATGTAGCATTTGATGAGGACTCTCTTCACTTCAAAAATCAAGTCTCCAAGAATATGTCTCCTTCAGATTTTTTAGTGACTACTTTCAATGAATGGGATTCCTCAACAGCTCCTATATGTTCTCATTCTCTTCCATTAGAAAATACAGAAAATCCAACTCCTGATGCACTATTGAATAAACAACTAATTCTCTCTGATTTAGTTTCTGGTGCAGAACTACAGCCCAATATTGTCCCAGCTATGCTGGATCACTTTGAAGAACATGGATTAACTGATCAATCCGTGACAGTTCGTGAAGAGTCTTCAAATTCTATACTGCCTGCTCCTTCACACACTATGCAAACTCGTGCAAAATCAGGTATTCATAAGCCTAATCCTAAGTATGCTTTAATTCATCATTATGGTAGCATACCAAAGCCACCAAGAACAATTCAATTGGCTACTAAGCATCCTGGCTGGAAGCAAGCTATGGAAGAGGAATTGGAAGCTTTGAGGCAAAATGAGACATGGTCTCTTGTTCCAAGAAATTCCACAATGAATGTGGTTGGCTCACGTTGGGTACTAACACCCAAAATCAATCCTGATGGATCATTGCAACGCCTAAAGGCAAGACTGGTTGCTAAAGGTTTTCATCAAGTAGATGGTGTAGACTTCACAGAGACTTATTCCCCTGTAGTTAAACCAGCTACTATTCGGATAATCATCTCATTAGCAGTAGTACAACACTGGAGTATTAGACAGCTAGATGTGAAAAATGCATTCTTGCATGGACTCTTGTCAGAACATATATTCATGGAGTAGCCTCCTGGCTTTGTGAACTAGGAAAAATCTGATCATGTGTGCCTATTTCATAAGGCTATCTATGGGTTAAAGCAAGCTCCAAGAGCTTGGTTTGATAGATTTAGCTCATTTCTTCTTGAATCTGGTTTTTTCTGCAGTACAGTTGATCCAAGTCTATTTATCAAACATTCAGCTCATGGCACCTTGGTACTACTTTTATATGTAGATGATATCATCCTCACGGGTTCATCAGATCAGTTAATTGATCAATTCATAGCTGTGTTAAACACTGAATTTGCCATGAAAGACCTTGGTGCCCTTCATTATTTGTTGGGAATTGAGGTTACATCTGTTTCAGATGGCCTTGTACTCCACCAACCTAAGTATGCTATTGATTTGCTTGATCGTGCCTTGATGAGAGATTGCAAACCAATTCATACTCCAATGACTCAAAAGTTCAAAACAGTCACAGATTCAACAGCACTTTGTGATGCTCACACCTATCGATCTCTAGTTGGTGCATTACAATATTTAACTCTCACACATCCTGATATTTCATTTAGTGTTAATTATGTTTCTCAATTTATGCATGCTCCAACACAAGACCATTTCACAATGGTAAGAAGGATTTTGAGATATATCAAAGGGACTGTCCACCTTGGTTTGCATATTCAGCATTCAAGTACATTGGATCTTTATGCCTTCTCGGATGCTGATTGGGCTAGCTGCCCACAAACACGCCGTTCCACAACTGGTTTCTATACATACCTTGGCAGTAACATTATTTCTTGGAGTGCAAAGAAACAACCAACAGTCTCTCGCTCAAGCTCAGAGGCTGAATACAGGGCCATAGCCCAAACTGCTGCAGAAATCACATGGCTTACTTTTATTCTCCGTGACCTTCAAGTACCATTGATGAAACCTCCAGTTTTATTTTGTAATAATCTAAGTTCATTGTTCATGACTGTAAATCCTGTGTTTCATGCTAGAAGTAAACACATTGAGTTAGATTATCATTATATCAGGGAAAGAGTCTCTCTTGGATTGTTAACTACTCGACATATCTCAACTTCAGCTCAGATTGCAGATGTCTTCACCAAGCCCCAAAACCGATATGACTTGGACAAGCTCAAGCACAAACTATGCCTTGTTACTGAGCATAGTTTGAGGGGGGATGATAACATTCATCATTCAATCAACAATATTCCTGAAATGGAAACTGTTGATATGAATGGCAACATGACAAATATGGATCCTGAGAGTGTAGCAGACTGATTACAGTGCAGATTTTACTCCTTGTATTTTGCTGTTGTAATTTGTTAAGTCTTACCATGTTTAGAATACACAACTGTCTATTACCATGTATAGCTATAGCTTATACAGTCTCTGTACACAATCCTTGAATATAAATACAATACTACTCTCATAGAAAAGGTGTGGTGAGATTTCTTTATCATCGACTTGTGTTGATTTTCTTCTGGAAGAGCATATAAACAGAATTTCTCATTTAAAAAAAAATTAAAATATAAAAAGGAATACAAAATGATGGAAACAACCTATATTTTATAAAGTTCTGCAACATATAGTCACTTTTATGTATTCATTGTGCATTCTACAGATGTGATTGGCCAAATTAATTATTTTATACTAAAAAATAAAATAGTCATTCATATTAGTAGGGTTAGCAATAAGTACATAAAATTAACTACACATAAAAATTTTGTATTTGTTTTATATGAAATAGATATTATATTCTTCAAATAAAAGATAGAATATCTATCTCCAATTTAAGGTCATTTCTAATTTTTAAGGTTTGATTTTTTATTTTTTTTTAAATCTATATATTGAAAGTGTGTTCATGTGATTTGTAGATAAGAAAAATAAGTAACATGTCATTGTGTACGAGGGTTGAGTGGTGTTATGAGGTTTGGGTTTTGAAAGATTTAGCCTGTGTTTAGATGTTGAGATTTAAGGTCTCGTGAAAGTATTTCATCTCATTATTACAATTTTTTGTAATTTCAACACAAAATATAATAAACAATTCAACTTTTTCAATTCTATAAACAATAGTAATATTAAAAAATAATATTCTAACAAGATTTTATTCAACTTTCAACTTTAAGCTCAATTTATCTCATTTTAACTCATTATCCAAATGGCACCTATGAGTGTTTTGTGAGTCCCAATGAAATGTGTTTGAATATAAATATGTTGAGATATGTGTTTGAATATATGAAGTAGATTGAGATGATTTTATCATTTTTATGAGAAATTGAAAAAGTAATGAATCTCACTAATGATTAGTTTGAGATGGATTGAGATCATTTTATAGTTTTAGGAAACCGATGTCCATTTTGTTGGACAGATAGTGCTATCCACCCAATGTTTTCCATTGGGTGTACCACTGGTGCAATTTTTTTTTTTCTTTCAATCATTTTTTAAACATCTTTAAACAATTTTTAAAAATAAAAAATATACATATTCACTAATAGTCGTTTTATTAATCATTAAGTAAAAAAATTAAAAAATAAAATAAAATACATAAGGGGTTAAAATGAAGAGGCAAAACTATGGGACAAGATAGCATTTTCCTTTGTGGGGCTATGGATATTGTGCGGGGATGTTTAGAAATAATTTTTATTTCATTTCTTCTCATCTCATATCATCTTATCCCATTTTATCCAATCTCATTTCATTTTCAAATATCACTCAAATACAAATACTTTTAAACTAATCATTACAACTTTTCCAAACTTTTAAACGAAATACAATTTAATTTTTTTAAAATTTCAAAATAAGAATAATGTTTAAAAATTATATTCTAACAATATTTCAATTTTATAATATTTTTATTCAACATTTTCTCTCTCATTTTTCAAAATTTTATAAAACATCATTATAACTCAAAAAAATTTATTACTATTCATAAATTATTTTATTACTATTTATAAATTTTTCTTCTCATTTTATTTTTCTAACATCCCCTAAATCTCTTATGCATGGCTTTGTACTCCACTTTGCAACAACTTCGTACACCTCTCTTCACATCATACCTGTCTTCTGTTGAAGTGCTTTGGTGAGATCCATTTTACACTATGAGTAATGGTACATGTAACACCATTTTTACAATCTTTTATATAATCATTTATTAAAAAGAGGCTATTTATATAAAGTGATGTTAATTTATAAGTTCCATTACAAAAATACTCCTAATTTAAAATATAGTTATATAAATAGTTGTAAAAAAAGATTATATGTCTATCATTTTCCTTCACATATACCTCTCTTTTCTTTTCTTTTTCTTCAAGAAACTCTCAACGGCATTAGAACCAAAATATTTTGCTTTTGGAAACATATATGATGATATTTGATACGATTTTAAGAAAATGTGTATATTATTTAGCCATTGTGATGACCCGCTTTTACGTGTATTTTCACTGAATTGTTGTTTTTATTTTAATTAATATATTGGTTTATTTATTTTAAATTAATGTATTTTAAATTGGTTTTAATTTATTTGATGTTGTGTTTAATTTATTTTAGTCGTTTTACGGTTTTTAATATCGTTTTCGGCTGATCGGTTTTTGGTCTCCGGAGTGAGGATTGGACCTCATTTCTTTTCTTTCCTCCTTTTCTTTTTCCCTTTTTCCTTTTCTTTTTCTTCTTTTCTTTTTCTTCTTCTTTTTCTTCCCGTTTTCTCTCTCCCCGCGCAGCCCCCTTATCCTACCCCTTCCCGTCGCCGCCCCTTTGACCACCCAGTTCTCTGCCGTCCGGCAACCGTTTAGTGCACCGCTACCACCATTCTCTTCCCCTTCCACCAGAGATCATCTCCACCAATTTTCAGAGCCATCGGACCAGCCGTTAGCCTTCGAGAGCCACCGGAAGTCGCTGCACCTGCTCTATTTTTACCCCTGTCGCCGGTTGCTTTCGCAGCCCAGAACCGCCACTCGCCGGTGGCATGGCCTACACCACCCACCCAGTTTTCTTCCCCTCTCACCGGTGAACATCCCCACCAAGTTTCACCTCCATCCGAGCCACCGTTAGCCACCACGAGCTCCTCCAAGCCATACGGTTTTTCACCGTTTCCGGCGCCGTCGCACCACCTCCGGCCACTTCTTTTCACAGCTTCTTCCCCTACCTCTTACCGACCTAAACCACCCATTTCCGGCCTCGATCCATTCCCGGAGCAGCTCCCACGAGCTCAACTCCGTTCAGCCCCTTTTTGGCCTTCGGCCGCCATTTCCACCACCACCCACGGTCAAAACTCGGTTTCTTTAGCTTCATAAATATCTCAAGACCATTCCCTATCAATTTCGTACCTTGGTTTGTCCCCATTCAAAAATGGGTAATTTATTACCCACGGCAACAGTGTAAATTACACTGTTACGTTGCTCTTCCTCCGCCGTTTGCAACGCCGCGAGCTTTCAAAAAATACCATATAGCACTGTAAGTATTTTCCAAACCCTATTTTCAGATTTAAATATATATTGCTCTTTCAATTATTTTATCTGCTGGTTGGTTGATTCCGAATTGAGTCCGAGGAGTTCGGGGGTCGGATGGATGGAGGACGGAGTTGCCTGTTTTATTGAATTATGTTGGTTGATTATTTTTGTGCATTGATATGGCATTACATGGTGCATTGATGGCTTGCAAAATTTCATATTGCAGATTTTACAAGTTCGCTCGAGCGGAGGCTTTTGGCCGCTCGAGCGAATTCAGGCAGATTCAAACGCTCGACTGCCGCTCGACAGGGAGCTCGAGCGGGTTGCTGAAAAATGAAGATCGCTCGAGCGGAGACATTGGCCGCTCGAGCGAAATCAGGAAGAGTCGAACGCTCGATGTGCGCTCGATAGGACGCTCGAGCAAAATCAGGCAGAGTCGAACGCTCGACGCGCGCTCGACACCCCGCTCGAGCGAACATCGTATTTTGACAGATTTTAGGTTTTCCGCCGTGGGACCATATAAAAGGCCATTCTTCACTCTAGAGCCGCGGTTTTTGACTGGAGAACACTCTTTGGGAGAGAAAAACATAGCTAGAGGGATTCAAATCATTTGTTTTGGAGACGGAATTCCAATTTATTGCACGTACGTTGGATTCATACACGAGCACGGACGGGAGAAAGGCGTTGAATCGTTCCCTTGAGCTTTTGACGACCAGTTGAGGCTGCAAGGAGGATTTTTCAGTGTTTATTTTCTTCTTCCCATCTTCTCAGAACAATTATGGTGAATTCGTTTATGTTGAATTCCAATTCTAGCATGAGCTAAATTTTCTTCTTTCTAGGAAAACGATGTAACCTAATTCCGAACTATGCTTGTTTGTCCATGCTAATTTAATGCAAATTCTCTCTTTGTTTATCTGATTTATTCTGAGTTTAATGCTTCTAATTAACTGGCCATTGATTAGATGATTATTAATCTTGTGATTTGCTATCGAAAGAGGGAATCATAGGGTAGATCTTGGATATTTCAGCATAGGTAAGTATAGAGCTCGAAAGACTTGTATGAACCTGTGTAGTAATTAAATCATTGGTCTTATTGCGTTCTTGATTATTTAATTTGCATACTCTTGTGTGAATTGATAAACTAGAATCACTTCCAATTGACTATCGAAAGAGGCTTTTGGATGAATTAGAGATTTGCTAATAGACAAAAGAGGTTTAAGTTAAATTAGCTGGATGAGAAAAGCATAGTGAAGAATTATGGTGAAATCGATTTCCTAGAAGTTTTCTTCCCTATTGAATTTGATCTTCAAACATCAGTTTTACTTTCTTTGCTTATTTCTCTTGAGTTGATCTAGTTTTATTTGCTACTACAAAAACCTTAGCGATTCCTCTAGATAAAATTGAGATTAGTAAAATTTTGGTATTTGGCAAGAGTAAGGTACCAATCCCTGAGGACGATACTCTACTTATTACTTTACTATAAAACTACGATACTGTGCACTTGCAGTTTTGCACCGGTCATGCATGCACGTGTGTTTTTGTTTAAGTGTAAAAAGCCTGTGTATTGGCATAAGTGGACTTACGGGTGCGTGTGTATCACGACCCCAAGCCGGGATGGGGTATTATCTCGATGGAGCTCCTCTGGTCACTCGGGAGCGGAATAAACTGAGTGATATCCCCTGAGTTGTCGCTGGGCAACGACGGGAGCGGGGGCTAGGGGGTGCTTGACTACGAACGCACCGGGCGCAGAACCAGGCATCGCTCTACGCACCGACTCCGTGGCTCTTCGCTGGCGAGGGCTAGAGGATGCTTGGCTACGAACACGTGGGACGTGGAACTGGGCATCGCTCGTTAGGTGTCACATGCGTGGTGGTACTCTGCGGTGTGGCACTGGAGCCAGGGTGTGCGGATGACCCCTAGGGGAGGTCATGGTGCATACGGGTTAAAATGGTTTTTGGTTTGAGACGGTTATAGAGGCCAAATGTGACTTTTGGCGTGGTTTTTGGAAAAGATGTGTTTTTGGGCTAAATGGGATTTTTGGCGTGTGTGGAAAAATATGTTTTATGGGTTTTGTGCATTGGGCATACTTCATGCATTTTGTTTGAGTTTTATGTGTTTTTATCTGGTGGTGTTTGGATTTTACTTGCCTGCGGTACCATTTTTGGTTCCGTAGATTTTGGTGCAGGATTCAAGGAGGAGGAGGAGGCTAACCCGAGGATGCGGCTCCGCCGGAGTTTTGAGTCGAAGTTATGCTTTATAGTCTGGTTTAAAACTATATTCGTGTTTTGTAATATTTTATTTATGTATATTTTAAATGGCTTGTATTATATTAAGAAAATTCTGGTACTTAGTTATATGACTCTCGTTATCCGCTGCGTATTTCTTTGTGCACATATGTTGCTTTTGCACACACTTGGCACTCGTCGTTAGGGTGGTGACCCGGGTTGTCACCATCCGGACGTCTCGATTTCCCCGTATCCGTGCGTGGGGATTTGGGGGCGTCACAGCCATGATCTCAAATAAGTTGTGTAATTTGTGAACAATATAAAAACTAAGGTATAAACGCGCGGTTTTACTATATGTGAAATCATTATTTATCTAAAATATTTAAACCAATGAAAAGATATAAATTTAGTTATTTATATTATATTTTTAATACTCCATCTCAAGTGTGAGCCAAATTTTTCTTCAATAAATGAGCCTATCATATGAAATATTTAATTAAATGAGATAAATTATAAAATTAGAATTCGAATTCAAAACCTGACTGGCTCTAATGCCATGTGAAATTACTGGTTATTTAAAAAATCTAAGCCAATGGAAATACATAGGTTTTTATTATTTATATTATATTTTTAACACTATAAGGGCCATACAAATTAAAAATATTATACCCATAGCATTATTTGATTTTTTTTTTAAGAGATCAAATTTGGCATGATTAAAATCTCCAATAAAACTTCATGTCAAACAATCCAAGTTTGGAATGGTGCTATACAATTTATTAATCAAATTTGAACATGATTGGATAAGTAATTTTACTAAGCTATCACATCTAAATCAATACAATAAAGTTTGGTGTAGAGAAAATAATTAAACTCAAAATAATGTTGAAACACTTTTTAGGAATATTTAAGAGCACAAAGAAATCAAGCTAAATCAAACTCTAGAGTGCTGAGACTTTTTTATTTCTCAAAATGAAAGTGAGATTCAAATGCAAAATTATGAGTAAAATAACCGATGGGCTTTTATTAACTGAATGTATTGTTTTGTTCAATAAGTGCAGTTAAATTTAATTGCCCACATAGGTTGGATGGAACTGTAATTTTGTTTATTTCACTTGAAATTGATAATATCAATTTAATAAAACACAAGATCTTTTGGTCATTGTTGGTATATTATTCATTGATAAGATATATTGAGAGTCATTCCAAAATATTCTAAATAATTTCATTGATGGCAGATAACACAAGCTACTTCACCAATAAACTATATTAATTATTGAATTGTGTCCTATCAAAAAAAAAAATGTTGAATTGTGAGTATATTTTGTTATGGTATATATATTCACAATCCAAAATAATTAGGCCTCGTTATACAGTTCAGATGAGATGAGATAAGATATTTTGTTAAAAATTGAATAAAATATTGTTATAATATAATTTTTTAATATTAATTTTGTTTTGAGATTTGAAAAAGTTGAATTGTTTATTATATTTTATATGAGAATTTGAGAAAGTTGTAATGATTATAAGATATAAGATGAGATAAAATAATTTGATTTTGTATAATCAAACCGGCCCTTATTTTCAACAAGAAGTATGGCCAAATACCATTGTTATTGTTAAATATAAAAAGAATTAAAAGATGTTTACAAACTAATATGGTAGGATATGGTATTTCAAATCTACTTATGATAATAAAAAGTTTTATATGTAACACATTGTATCAAATCACTTGAATTTATAAATTGATTTTTTTATAATTATTTTAGTAAATCAAATCATTCATTAATTATAAAATTATAATGATTATTATGGTAAATTACAAAGACAAATCGCTCTTCCCCATGAAACTTTTCAAGTTTCAAACCAAAACTGTAAGAGTAAGGGATCATTAAGGCATTTTGAGTATTTTATAATTTTGGGGATAGTAGTGAAATGATTTGAATTAAATTGTTTTGTTAGATTTTTGGAAAGGAAAGATAAAAAGTTAAATAAAAATATTACGCATTTAAAAAAATTTAATATAATTTATAAATTAAATTGTTTTATGAAAAGATAAAAAGTTGAATAAAAATATTACAAAATTAAAAAATTGTTTGAATATAATTTTTTAATATAATTTTTATTTTCAAATTTGTAGAAGTTGTAATTATTTTAGCATTTTATTTTGAAGTTTGTAAGAGTTATATTGGTTTTTGTATTTAGATAATGATTGTGTAATGATTATATCAAAATGTTGAAAATTTAAAATTGAAAAATATTTTGTATTTGAGTGATGTTTGACAATAAATTGTAAACATTTTTGGAAAGTTTGAGAATTATGTGTCTTATCTCTGTGTCCAAACGTCCCCATAAGGGTATGTTTGAACACTATAAGAATTCTTTTGGATTATAAAAATTCTCAAAACTTCTTATAATTTTGTTCATAAATATCATTTAAACATAAAACACTTTTTAATTTTAAATTTTTAATACTTTTATCTAATCATTACCTAATCATTATTCAAACACAATAACTAATACAACCTTTCAAACTTTAAAATAAAACACAAAAATAATATAACTTTTATAAACATCAAAACCAAAATAATATTAAACTTTTTAACTTTATAATATTTTTATTAAATATTTTTACTTTCATTTTACAAAATTCAATAAAACATTTCCACTCCAACCATTTCATTGTTATTTACAAAATTCTAAAATACTGAACATGTTTGCGTAATGAGATGAGATGATAGTTCTATTAATAGTAGTAAAATAGTTTGTAAATAGTAATGAAATGATTTGATTTAGCATGTTTTATTGGGTTTTGGGAAAGAATAGAGAAAATGTTGAATAAATATTATAAAGTTCAAAAATTATTTGAATATAATTTTTTAATATAGTTTTTGTTTTGAAAACTGAAAAAGTAGTATTGTATTTTGTGTTTTCTTTCTAAGTTTAGAAAAGTTGTAACAATTAGGTAATGATTAAATTAAAAACTTGAAAATTTGAAACTGAAAAATATTTTGTATTTGAGTGATATTTAAAAGAGAAATTTTTTTGGAACCGAATAGATAACATCGGTTTTGAAAACTTAAAAACCTATATGAACTGATTTATCACCAAAATAAAAACTTTTGATTTTTTCGATTTTCCATCCGGTCTGGTTTTTCTGATTTATCTTTTACACATGTGACACTACATAAATTGTGACGCCCCCAAATCCCCACGCACGGATACGGGGAAATCGAGACGTCCGGATGGTGACAACCCGGGTCACCACCCTATCGATAGTGCCAAGTGTGTGCGAAAGTAACAAATGTGCATGAAAGAACACGCAGCAGATAACGAAAGTCATATAACTAAGTACCAGAATTTTCTTAATATAATACAAGTTGTTTAAAACATACATAAATAAAATATTACAAAACACGAATATAGTTTTAAACCAAACTATAAAGCATAACTTCGACTCAAAACTCCGACGGAGCCGCATCCTCGGGCTCAGCCTCCTCCTCCTCCTCGAATCCTGCACCAAAATCTACGGAACCAAAAATGGTACCGCAGGTAAGTAAAATCCAAACACCACCAGATAAAAGCATATAGAACTCAAACAATATGCATGAAGTGATGCCAATGCGCAAAACCCATAAAATCATATTTTTACCACGCACGCCAAAAAATCCCATTTGGCCCAAAAACAAACCCGTTCCAAATATCACGCCAAAAGTCACATTTGGCCTTTATTCATCTCAAACCATTATCCATTTTATCCGTATGCACCATGACCTCCCCTAGGGGTCATCCGCACACCCTGGCTCCAGTGCCACACCGCAGAGTACCACCACGCATGTGACACCTAACGAGCGATGCCCAGTTCCGCACCCCGCACGTTCATAGCCAAGCATCCTCTAGCCCTCGCCAGCGAAGGGCCACGGAGTCGGTGCATAGGGCGATGCCCGGTTCCGCGCCCGACGCTTTCGTAGCCAAGCATCCCCTAGCCCCCGCTCCCGTTGTCGCCCAGCGACAACCCAGGGGACATCACTCAGTTTATTCCGCTCCCGAGTGACCAGAGGAGCTCCACCGAGATAATACCCCATCCCGGCTTGGGGTCGTGATACACACGCACCCGTAAGTCCACTTACGTCAATAAACAGGCTTTTCTCAATTAAACAAAAACACACGTGCATGCACCATGTAAATGCTATAACAATGCACAAAAATAATCAACCAACATATATCAATAAAACAAGCAACTCCGTCCTCCATCCATCTGACCCCCGAACTCCTCGGACTCAGTCCGGAATCAACCAACCAGCAGATAAAATTATTGAATGAGCAATATATTTTTAAATCTGAAAATAGGGTTTGAAAAATACTTACAGTGCTATATGGTATTTTTAGAAAGCTTGCGGCGTTGCAAACGGCGGAGAAAAAGCAACGTAACAGTGAAAATTCACTGTGGCCGTGGGTTGTAAAATACCCACTTTTGAACGGGGACAAACCAGGGCTTGGGATTGATAGGGAATGGTCTAAGGATGATTATGAATCTATTGGAAGTGGTGATTGGCCGTGGGTGGCGGCGGAAATGGAGGTTGATGGCTGGATTTCCCAAAATGGAAAGCTAGCTCGTGAGAGCTGTTCCGGTGACTATTAGGGGCCGAAAATGGGTGGGTTAGGATGGCAAGGGACCGGTGATGAAGTGGTGAAGAAGTGGTGGCCGGAGGTGGAGTGATGGCGGCGGATCGAGGCAAAAACCGTGGGAGATTCAAGGGCGTTTTCCGGCCAAACGGCTAGCCGGATGGGGCTGAGGTTCGGTGGGGAGGTGTGCCGGAGGGAGAGGCTTCGACCGGTGGGGGCGGTGTGCCGGACGGCGGCGGGTCGAGGGCAGAAGGCAGCTCCGGCGTGGGAGAGGAGAGAGAGAGAGAGAGAGAGAGAGAGAGAGAGAGAGAGAGAGAGAGAGAGAGAGAGAGAGAGAGAGAGAGAGAGAGAGCCGATCGGGAGAGGAAGGAAGAAGAAAAAGAAAAGAAAGAAAAAAGAGAAAAAGAAAAAAGAAAGAAGAAAAAGAAAAGAGAAAAAAGAAAAAGGGAAAAAGGGAAAAAGAGATTTAGGAAAGAGATGAGGTACAATCCTCATTCCGGGAAAACAAAACAAAATCGCCGAGAAAGAGATTAAAAACCGCAAAACGACTAAAATAAATAAAACACAACATCAAATAAATTAAAAACCAATTTTAAAACGCAATAAATTAAAATAATTAAACTAATATATTAATGAAAATAAAAACAACCCTTCAGTGAAAATACACGCAAAAGCGAGTCATCACATAAATTAAGACTTGAGAACTAGTTACTATAATGCTTATTCTCCGTAAAAGTAGATTTATATTAATAACTTTGTTGCCCAGATGACTAACATAAGAGGGGAGTGAATTGAGTTGTATTTAAAAATTATAAATTATAAATCAAATACACAATATAAAATACAAACAAAATACGAAACAACAATAAATATAAAAAATAAGAGTAAGAGATAAACAAATTCAGTATGTTAACGAGGTTCGGTCCCACTGCCTACGTCCTCGCCTCAAGCTACCCCTTGAGAATCCCCAAATTCACTATTCAACCTCTTTCAGGTGGAGATAGAAACTTATTATATTTTTGAACAACACCACTATAAGGGTTCCGTCCAGAACACCATTTACACTTGCAATTACCTTACACGTGGTGATTCAACTATTCCTTGTGTAAAATACTTTCTACATGCACAAGGGTTATACACACCCTTTTACTGATACAAGAACTGATAGTGGGTAAATTATTAGAGAACACTTCTTAATGAACGAAATAAAAACAATACATTGCAAACTATATCTCTCTCAAAATGAACAAGGGTTAAAACTCAATATTTAGATAAAAGAGAATCAAAACTTTGAATTAATGTTGTATGCTCTTGATGTTGTAAATTTAAAGATCTCAAATGATTTATTTATAAGCATATGAAACTTCATATTCAAATTTAAAAATATTCACATGTCAAATACAACATCATTCACTTTTCAAAAATTTCAAACCTAATATTTTTACTTTTCACATATAACAAAATGAGTACACTTTACTTTTCAAAATTTTCAAACAAAATCAAATACATTTTGTATAAGTCAAAAAGAGTATCAATCACTTTTGAAAATATTCAAATAAAGCATGCACATGTGAAAGATGACAATCATTCATTTTTAATATTTTCAAAATTCAAACATTTAATCATGTCATGTACATGTAAAAGATGACAATCAATCATCTTTCAAAATTTTTAAATTTAATTTTCAAAATATTCATGCACATGTGGAAAATGTATTTTAATGTTTTATGATAAAATATTAATTTTGAGTCTTAATCTTAATTTCAAGTTTTTAAGAGATTTACAACATTACTCTATGAGTTTTAATGTGAATTTGTTTCCTTATTGTTCATGCTTGGTTCATTGATGTGCTTGACTCCATTGTATACACAACTTGAAATTGAGACTCCTTTATTCTTTGAATTCATTTGTTATCATCAAAATCTATGTATAGATATATAATTATACGAAACTTGAAATCTTGGGTTCAACAATCTCCCTTTTTGATAATGACAAATACTTGATAGAACATGAAACCTATATTAATACTTAAGCTTTCCCTAAGAATGTGAGTTAGTTTTTTAAGTAAAAGTATAAATATAATTCCAAACATATATAACAAGTTTAGTAAAACTATAAATATAATTCCAAGCATATATAACAAGTTTAGCAATTCAAATAATTGTTAATGTTCTAGTCTAAAACTTATCCCTCTTTTGGCATCATTAAAAAGGATCTGCAGTAAGTAAATGGACTGAAAAAATCGGTATGTTAGTAGAAACTGTAGATAGTTAAAAAATTGGAGCTACCCGTGACCCGACAAGTGTGGTTAGAGATTTTTAAAATCGCCTGATATTGTTGAAAAAATGATCATTTTCATTCATTTGATACCAAAAAAAAATCACATTACTCCTTGACTTGGATAATAACTTATTTTGTTCTTTATGCTATCTCTATAAAATCAGTCTTAAAGTTCATCCAATCTACAACAAATCTTCTTTTCATCTATATAACTCATCTGCATTCGTTCAACATTCTCGCTTTAAGTTTTCAATTCTTTTCTCGATGGCTCATTCTTCTAACATTTCTCTAAATCCATCCATGAGGTATTCTACACATCAACCTCCTATCCTTTTTGCAGCTGCCATTGGTACAATGTTGCAGCAAGAAAATAATAATTTGGCTAATAAGTCAGATTCCGATGCTATATACAACTTGGTGAGTCTCAGGACTCGCTACTCATCCTCTATTGTTGCTTTTTCCTACCGGCTACAAGTCAGAAACCATAAAGTTGAAAAGCTCAAAGAACAAATTGTTGTATTTCAGCGAATTGTTCAAGAGTCTCACACAAGGGAAGAGGAATCCTTCGGCAGAAGAATAAACTATTGAAATCCTATTATATTCTTCATTTCGCTTGTCAGTTCCCATGGATAAGGATGGCATGATATTATATGAAGAGAATGAACGTCTCAAACATGAGGGTAAGAACCTCAAATTTATGATTGGAATATGATTATACATGAGTTTAAAATCTTCAAATTGTTACTTCATGTAAAGAACTTGAGCACAACAATTACCTGCAACAACATATTCTGTCTCAGTAATAGATAATGAATGCAACAGAATTTTGTTTTTTTACTAAACCACGAAACTAGTGCATCACCTCAGAAATAACATGTTCCACTAGTACTTTTTCGATCAATTTTACAACCAGCATAATCTGCATCTATGTAGCTAATTAGATCGAAAGATGCATGTTTAGGGTACCATAACCCTAGGTCAATTGTACCACTAATATAGCTAATAATGTGCTTAATTGCTATTAAATGAGATTCTTTTGGAAATGATTGAAAGCGTGCACATAAGTACACACTGAACATAATATCTGATCTATTGGTTGTCAAATATAATAAGTTACCAATCATACTTCAATATACCTTTGAGTCAACTGTTTACCAATTTCATCTTTATCAAGTTTAGTAGATTGGCTCATTGGTGTTCTAATTTCCTTAACACATTCCATCTCAAACTTTTTGAGTAATTTCTTAATATATTTTTACTGATTGATGAATGTTCTACTTTTTGCTTGCTTAATTTACAATCTGAGAAAGAACGTAAGTTCTCTCATCATGCTCATTTCAAATTCTTCCTTTATAGTCTTAGCAAAAACTTGGCATATATTTTCATTAATAGTACCGAATATTATATCATCAACATAAGTCTGAATTAAAATAATATCATCATTTTCGTGTTTAATGAAAAGAGTTGTGTGATTTTTCTCTTGAAAAACGTTTTTTAATTAAGAAACTACCAAATCTCTCTACCAACCTTTAGGAGCTTGTTTGAATCCATATAGTGTTTTTGTGAGTTTGAAAACATGATTTTGAGAAATATGTGACGCCCCCAAATCCCACGTATGCACACGGAAAAATCGAGACGTCCGGATGATGACATCACGGGTCATCACCCTATCGCCAAGTGCCAAGTGTGTGTACATGCAACAAGTGTGCAAAAGAAAACACGCAGCGGATAAACAAAGTCATATAACTACGTACCAGAAATTTTCTTTGTTTAATACAAAATCGTTCAAAACATACATAATAAATATTACAAGCTACAAATATTATTTCAAACCAACTACAAAGCATAAACTCTAACTCAATACTCCGGCGGAGCCGCCTCCTCGGGCTCAGCCTCCTCCTCGATCTCTGCATCAAAATCTCCGGTACCAAAAATGGTGCCGTAGGTAAGTAAGATCCAAACACCACTAGATAAAAACATATAAAAACTCAAACAATATGCATGAAAGAATGCCAATGCACATAACCCATAAAACCATATTTTTTCCACGCACACCAAAAAATCTCATTTGGCCCCAAAAACGTATTACTTTTCAACTCACGCCAAAAGTCTCATTTGGTTCAAATCCAACTCATATCAATAACCAATTAATCTGAATGCACTACGACCTCCCCTAGGGGTCATCCGCATACCTTGGCTCCTGTGCCACACCGCAGGTAACGACCACGCGTGTGACACCTAAACGAGCGATGTCCAGTTCTGCGCCCCGCGCGTACGTAGCCAAGCAACATCTAGCCCTCGCCAACAAATGGCCACGGAGTCGGTACGAGAGCGTTACCATCCCGCCCACTCCCGTTGTAGCCCAGCGACAACCCAGGGGACGTTACTCAATATATTACGCTCCCGAGTGACCAGAGAAGCTCCACTGAGATAATACCCCATCTCGGTTTGGGGTCGTGATACACACGCACCCGAAAATCCATTTACGCGAATAAAATCAGATTTTCTCAATTTAAAACATGCACATTAATTAATGCACCATGTAAATACAACCTCAAGGCACAATTAACCAACCAATCACAAATCAACAAACCAAGCAACTTCATCCTCAATCCATCCGACACCCGAACTCCTCGGACTCAGTCCGGAATCAACCAACCAATCCAACAATTTATTGTACGAGCAAAAATATATTTAAATCTAAAGTGAAGTTTGGAAAATACTTACAGCGCTATAAGGTATTTTTCAAAAGCTTACGACGTTGCAAATAGCGGAGGAAAAGCAACGTAACAGTGTATTTTACACTGTGGCCGTGGGTTGTAAATTACCCACTTTCGAATGGGGACAAACCAAGACACAAAATTGATAGGAAATGGCCTTAAGATGTTTATGAAGCTAAAGGAAGTGCGCTTTGGTCGTGGGTGGTGGTGGAAGTGCAAAAAGGGGCTGAACGGAGTTGAGCTCGTGGGAGCTACTCCGGCAACAGATCGGGGCTGGAAATGAGTGGGTTAGGACAGCAAGAGGTAGGGAAAGAAGTGGTGAAGAGATGGTGGCCGGAGGTTGAGTGACGGCGCCAGAAACGGCAAAAAGCCGTGCAGTTTAGATGGGCTGTAGGGGGTGATCGGTGGCTCGGATGGGGCTGGAAATTGGTGGGGTGGTGCGCCGGCCGAAGGGGAGTCGGATGGTGGTGGCTGTGTTGGCCACGTCGGTTGGCTGTGGTGGTTCTAGGTGAAGAACCCGATCGGCAACGGGGGAGAGGAGGGAGAGGCAGTTCGTGCGGGAGAGGAGGAAAAAGGAGAAGAAAGAAAGAAAAAGAAAGAAAAAGGAGAAAAGGGAAAGAAAAAAAAAGAAAAAAGAAAAAAAAAGAAAAAAGAAAAGATGAGAGAAAAGAAATGAGGTCCAGTCCTCATCTCCGAAAACCAAAAACTGATCCACCGAAAACGATTTTAAAAACTATAAAATGTGACGCCCCCAAATCCCCATGCACAGACATGGGAAAATCGAGACGTCCGGATGATGACATCCCGGGTCACCACTCTATCGACGAGTGCTAAGTGTGTGCATAAGCAACGAATATGCACAAGAAACACGCAGTGAAAAGCAAAGTCAATAACTAAGTACCAGAATTGTTTTTCTTCTTAATACAAAGCTGTTTAAAACATGCATAATAAAATATTACAAAGTACAAATATAGTTTTAAACCAAACAACAAAGCTTAAACTTTAACTCAGAACTCCGGCGGAGCCACATCCTCGGCCTCAGCCTCCTCCTCTTCCTCGAACCCTACACCAAAAATCTACGGAACCAAAAATGGTGCCACATGTAAGTAAAATCTAAACACCACTAGATAAAAACATATAAAACTCAAATAATATGCATGAAAGAAAAACCAATGCACATGACCTGTAAAGCCACATCTTTCCACGCACGCCAAAAACCCATTTGGCTCAAAAACATATCGATTAAAACCAAGCCTCGCCATTATCCTAGATAATGACTCAAACCACCATTTTCCCAGAAAATGGATCACAAAGCCTCAAAGTCAAATCTCGCCATTTTCCTAGAAAATGGCCCGTATCCGAAAACCAATAACACGATCCAATTATGCATGCACCATGATCTCTCCTAGGGATCATCCGCACACCCTGGCTCTGTGCCACACCGCAGGTAACGACTACGCATGTGACACCTAAACGAGCGATGTCCAGACTCATGCCCAGCGCATACCTGGCCAGGCCATCCTCTAGTCCCCACCACTCTAGGGACCACGGAGTCGACACGACAGCGTTACCGTATCGTGCGAGTCGGTCATCGCCCTGCGACAACTCAGGGGATGTCACTCAGTTTTATCCACTCCCGAGTGACTAGAGGAGCTCCACCGAGATAATAACCCATCCCGGCTTGGGCTCGTGAGACACACGCACCCAAAACTCATTTACGCCGATAAAACTGGGTTTTTCTCAAATAAATAAAATACACATGTATGCACCATGTAAATGCAATATCAATGCACAAAACAACCAAACCAACAACAAATATTTATTGAATGAGTAAAATATATTTAAATCTAAAAGTAAGGTTTGGAAAATATTTATAGCACTATATGGTATTTTTCAAAAGCTCGCGACGTTGCTAAAGGCGGAAAAAAAGCAACGTAACGGTGTAATTTACACTGTTGCCGTGGGTAAAAAATTACCCACTTTCGAACGAGGACAAACCAAGGAACGAAATTGATAAGGAAAGGTCTTGAGATATTTATGAAGCTAAGGGAAACGAGTTTTGGCCGTGAGTGGTGGTGGAAACGGCGGTCGAAGGCTAAAAAGGGGCTGAACGGAGTTGAGCTCGTGGGAGCTACTTCGGCAATGGATCGAGGCCGGAAATGGGTGGTTTAGGTCAGCAAGAGGTAGGGGAAGAAGCTGTGAAGAGGTGGTGGCCGGAGGTGGTGCGACGGCGCCGGAATCGGTGAAAAACCGTATGGCTTGGAGGAGCTCGTGGTGGCTAACGGTAGCTCGGATGGAGGTGAAACTTGGTGGGGATGTTCACCGGTGAGAGGGGAAGAAAACTGTGTGGGTGGTGTAGGCCACGCCACTGGCGAACGGCGGTTCTGGGCTGCGAAAGCAACCGGCAACAGGGGAGAAAAACAGGCAGGTACCGTGACTTCCAGGGGCTCGTGGCGGCTAACGGCTAGTCCGATGGCTCTGAAAATTGATGGGGATGATCTCTGGTGGAAGGGGAAGAGAATGGTGGTGGTGGTGCACTAAACAGTGGTCGGACGGCGGAGAACTGGGAGGTCAAAGGGGCGGCGACGGGAAGGAGAAAATAGAAGGAGTAGCACACGGGGAGAGAGGAACCGGGGAAAAAGAAGAAGAAAAAGAAAGAAAAGAAGGAAAAGAAAAAGGAAAAGGGAAAGAGAAAAAGAGAAAAGAAAAGAAATGAGGTCCAATCCTCACTCCAGAAACCAAAAACAAATCCGCCGAAACCGATATTAAAAACCGTAAAACGACAAAATAAATTAAACACAACATCAAATAAATTAAAAACCAATTTAAAATACATTAATTTAAAATAAATAAACCAATATATTAATTAAATTAAAAACAACCCTTCAATGAAAATACACGTAAAAGCGGGCCATCACATCCTCCCCCCTTAAAAACAAATTTCGTCCTCGAAATTTGCAAGATCAAACACCAGCGCCAAAAAGATACAGGATACAACTCTGAACATAATTGAGAGATATCTATCATCGACAACTCCCAACAAACCCAATGGTTATTATCTTCTCACCATAAATTACTAATATCAACGACGTCTCTGCTTTACCTTCCAAACCTTCATCCCATTCCAACTTTGGTAACCTAATAGCCACTTCCAAAGTTAACCATTCATAAACCAAATTGCACGACCAAAAGATTAATCTCTCATTAAAACTTCGAATCACTACTAATCCTTCAAATCAACACAAAATTTGAACTTATAAGAATCTCCAAAAATCATGCTTTCGCGCGTACTCTGATAGCTCACCAAAATACATAAAGGCTATATCCTCAAAAATTAAAATCATGAAGTATAAGCTCAATCCACACCTAATCACAAGAAAACCTTTACCACTTTTCCATAGAAAGTCATATACTTCCAAAAACCACAAATCTCCACTCATTCCTCAGTTGGCCATTGCTGCCCCAAACGAAAATCAACATTCCACAAAAATACATCCATTGATTGATGACAGAAACCAGTACTAATCAACCTCCAAGCCCCAATTTGAAAACACATAACATCATCCCAAAATACACATGTCTCTTCTAAAGATAAGGAACATCTCCAAAAGGCCCAAGTCCTTCCCGGCCAACCAACGAGAGCGCTTATAACTTCTATCCAATATCCGATACTTCAAACTCATTACCTATATTATGAATAACATCTAAACTTGCAATAACTAACTCATTATAAACTATCATAGACATCACCTAGACATAATCGAAACGCTCTTGGTAACTCACCCACCTACTTGTACTCTCAAAAACTCTAGTTTTAGCACAACTAATTCCTTCAATAGCACTTCACAAATAAATCTCAAGACAGACCATACTGTTTAAATCTTCAATCCATCAAAAACTATTAAACAACACTCATGGATCTTACTACTTTATTACTTCATACACCACGCATGGTGACCTAACGATCTCTTTTCAAGTTAAATAACCATACTCCCAATTCTCCCAACTGGATACTTGATCTCCAAAGAAAAGTATAGCCTCACAAATTTAAATTCCTATGATTTCAAGTCGAAATTGCTTCTCAAGATAAACACAACAGTCGTTTCAAACCATCATCCCAATGGGTAACACGCTTCGACTGCACATTCCGTTCAACTTACCAAATAACTCAAAGCCAAAATCTCTTGAATTTAAAATTACCACACATATTTCTCTTCAACTCCTACCAAGCCAAAATAGATGAGACTAGGACCCGTACTCCCCGGAATCCATACGCACCTATCATTACTACTCATCTATCTCATGTACTCTTAGCCAACACCAAAAATCATTCAAACGTACAAGTGATCCATTATCGTATTTCCATCACCTGGACTTATATCCTCAACTCAACAAGAATCATTCCTGAATCTACTCAACTTATATCCTTAAATCAGCAACTAGCCATTGCTTAAAGTTTGGTACCGAGAATGACCTTAAACTTGCTAAAAATCCATTCCCAAAAGTCTACAGATCATATAGCCTCAAATTCAATCGTATTCAATACCAACACAAAATCTACTATTTCCAACACCCTGATGGACCTATATCTTTCGAATTGATAAAATCATTCCCTAAAATCTGCTACTACAACCTCGAGTTAACAATAATTATTTCCTAAACTAGCTCGATATCTTCAATCCTCAAAGAAATACACGAACTAGATCATTACCTCCAATCCTCAAAGAAATCTACTCTAGAAAAATTTTCATATCAATAACTCAACTCTAATCAACCCCATTTTAATGGTTACAAACTAATCACTCACTAGAGTAGATCAAGCTACAGCACTAAGTCTGTAAAATTAAGAACTCAATTCTTATTATAAGTCAATCCTTCTACTCTGCAATTCTAAAACCTTAAATCAAATAAGAATCATCTTTCGAAACTTCTAATATCAAAGAACTTACATCCCATAATAGAAAAATCGACTCCCAAATCTTTCAAATTCTAAAACATTAATAGATAATAAATCATTTCTAAAATTCTCAAGATTGGTGGCTTTAATCCAAAATATTCACCTTAAAAGCTTGTGAAATCTAAAGCCCCAATTGCCACCAAATTACTCATCTGAATTACAAAATCTAAAACTCGAAATTTAATTATTCCCCCTCAAAGCTTGTCGAACCTAACACCTTAATTACTATAAACTTATTTTCCTAAAATCTATAAGGCCCCAAACTTTAAAACTTTGCTGAAACTTCATAAAATCTATCCTTGAAATTTGTTGAACTTACAACCTACTACGTTATAGACCATTTCATAAACTCCACGGAACCAAAGAACTCAATTATTCTACTTCCCTAAAAGATCACCCAGATCATGCTATTCTCTCCAAACCTCGATAATATAAAAGAAACAAACCACACAAGGCATTCATCACGAAAGATTAGATTAGACCCTTACCTACCATGACTCCAGCATCATGGGTCGCTGGCGCCTCATCATCAACATCTCCGGGTGTGACAGCATAAACCCGGGCTTGCACTACTTGTCTTGGATTTGTTCTTCCACCACGTCTACTTCCACGGCTTTCTTGAACTCTAACGGGGCACTCACGAGCAATATGTCCCACTTGACTGCATCGGTAACACTGGGGTCCACCACTTAGCCGACACTTGCTCTCATGAGCTCTATTAAAAATTTTGCAAATTGGCACCCGTCCTTCCATACGCACTCCCGAGGCTGCTTGTGGTCGAGTCCCGGTCCGCTGAACAAACTTCTGAGACGAACTTGAACTACTTCCTTCACCAGTAAAACTCCGCCTCTTTTGTCCTGGAGGGGAGCCCATACTCAAATTATTCTCTCGCTCCACAAGAGTGGCCACATCTACTAAATCCTGAAAAGTGGATATCCAGTGGCTGACCACCATATGGCGTATATCAGGACGTAGACCCTCCTGGAAACGCTCTGCTCGCATTTCCTCTGTGGCAATGAGTTGGGCAGCAAATCGCCCAAATTCTATAAATCTTCGAGCGTACTGTTCCACAGTCATGCTCTCTTGGACCAAGCTTGATAACTCTCTTGCTTTTTGCCGCCTCACGGAAGCAGGAAAGAAGCGATCATTAAATTCTTTCTTAAAGCGTTGCCAGGTCACAGCAGCAAAAGACCACAAACCTTAAATAAAAGTCCCTTAAACATATCCTTCAAGTTCGTTGAACCTACACTCTCCTATACTATAGCCTCATTACATAAATTCTACAAAACTTTGACCTCAATCATCTTGAGCGACTTAAAACTAATTCCTCTCCTACGTGAGTTCCCACCTTACAAAGATTGCCTAAATTATGACATTCCCTTCAGACCTCAACATCATACAAACAAACCACATCGCTAAAAAAAAATTCAAGCCTACTACACTAAATGTTCATGCCTACTAATAATATCCTCGAGTATACCGCCTTCCTGTCACAACACAACCTTTGACCCCCTTTAAGAAAAATAAATAAAACCAACATAAAACCAAAACCAAACCAGACAACAAGAACCAAAAAGAAACCAGCATGCAATAACATAACTAAATAAACAAATACTAGCAAACTAGCTCAAATAAATTCAAAACAAATAAAACAAATCAAATAGCAACTTTACTTAACATAATTTTTAAAACACAACTTTAAAAACATTTTGGTACTACCTACGGAACATGTGGTTTTACCCAGAGCCAAACCGCTCTGATACCACCTGTGACGCCCCCAAATCCCCATGCACAGATACGAGAAAATCGAGATGTCCGGATGATGACATCCCAGGTCACCACTCTATCAACGAGTGCCAAGTGTGTGCATAAGCAACGAATGTGCACAAGAAACATGCAGCGAAAAGCAAAGTCAGTAACTAAGTACCAGAATTTTTTTTCTTCTTAATACAAAGCTATTTAAAACATGCATAATAAAATATTACAAAGCACAAATATAGTTTTAAACCAAACAACAAAGCTTAAACTTTAACTCAGAACTCCGGCAGAGCTGCATCCTCGGGCTCAGCCTCCTCCTCTTCCTCGAACCCTGCACCAAAAATCTACGGAACCAAAAATGGTGCCGCACGTAAGTAAAATCCAAACCCCACTAGATAAAAACATATAAAACTCAAACAATATGCATGAAAGAAAAACCAATCCACATGACCCGTAAAGCCACATCTTTCCACTCACGCCAAAAATTCATTTGGCCTAAAAACATATCGATTAAAATCAAGCCTCACCATTATTCCAGATAATGGCCCAAACCACCATTTTTCCAGAAAATGGATCACAAAGCCTCAAAGCCAAACCTCGTCATTTTCCCAGAAATGGCTCGCATCTGAAAACTATAAAAACGATCTAATTATGCATGCATCATGATCTCCCCTAGGGATCATCCGCACACACTGGCTCTGTGCCACACCGCAGGTAACGACTACGCATGTGACACCTAAACGAGCGATGCCCAGACTCGCACCCAGCCCGTACCTGGCTAGGCCATCCTCTAGTCCCCGCCACTCTAGGGACCACGGAGTCGACACGACAGCGTTACCGTATCGTGCGATCCGGTCATCGCCCTTCAACAACCCAGGGGATGTCACTCAGTATTATCCACTCCCGAGTGACCAGAGGAGCTCCACCGAGATAATAACCCATCCCGGCTTAGGCTCGTGAGACACACGCACCCGAAACTCATTTACGCCAATAAAACTGGGTTTTTCTCAAATAAATAAAATACACATGCATGCACCATGTAAATGCAATATCAATGCACAAAACAACCAACCAACCATAAATCAACAATCCAAGCAACTCCGTCCTCAAACCATCTGACTCTCGAACTCCTCGGACTCAGTCCGGAATCAACCAAGCAACAACAAATATTTATTGAATGAATAAAATATATTTAAATCTAAAACTAAGGTTTGAAAAATACTTACAGTGCTATATGGTGTTTTTTGAAAGCTCACGGCGTTGCAAACAGTGGAAGAAAAGCAATGTAACGGTGTAATTTACACTGTTGCCGTGGGTAATAAATTACCCACTTTCGAACGGGGACAAAATAAGGCACGAAATTGATAAGAAAATGTCTTGAGATATTTATGAAACTAAGGGAAACGAGTTTTGGCCGTGAGTGGGGGTGAAAATGGCGGTCGAAGGCCAAAAAGGGGTTGAACGTAGTTGAGCTCGTGGGAGCTGCTCCGGCAATGGATCAAGGCCAGAAATGGGTGGTTTAGGTCAGCAAGAGGTAGGGGAAGAGGCTGTGAAGAGATGGTGGCCGGAGGTGGTGCGACGGCGCCGGAATCGATGAAAAACTGTATGGCTTGGAGGAGTTCGTGGTGGCTAACGGTGACTCGGATGGAGGTGAAACTTGGTGGGGATGTTCACCGGTGAGAGGGAAAGAAAATTGGGTGGGTGGTGTAGGCCACGCCACTGGCGAGCGGCGGTTCTGGGCTGCGAAAGCAACCAGCAACAGGGGAGAAAAACAGGCAGGTCCAGGGGCTCGTGGCGGCTAACGGCTGGTCCGATGGCTCTGAAAATTGGTGGGGATGATCTTTGGTGGAAGGGAAAGAGAATGGTCATGGTGGTGCACTAAACAGTGGCCGGACGGCGGAGAACTGGGCGGTCAAAGGGGCGGCGACGGGAAGGAGAAAAGAGAAGGAGTAGCGCACAGAGAGAGAGGAACCGGGGAAAAAGAAGAAGAAAAAGAAAGAAAAGAAAGAAAAGAAGGAAAAGAAAAAGGAAAAGGGAAAAAGAAAAAGAGAAAAGAAAAGAAATGAGTTCCAATCCTCACTCCGGAAACCAAAAACAGATCTGCTGAAACCAATATTAAAAACCGTAAAACGACAAAATAAATTAAACACAACATCAAATAAATTAAAAATCAATTTAAAATACATTAATTTAAAATAAATAAACCAATATATTAATTAAATTAAAAACAATCCTTCAGTGAAAATACACATAAAAGCGGGTCATCACATAAAACGACTAAAATAAATTAAACACCACGTCAAATAAAATAAAACCAATTAAAATACAATAATTTAAAATAAAAGAACTATTATATTAATTAAATTAAAAACAAATCCTTCAATGAAAATATACGTAAAAACGGGGTATCACAAAATATGATTTTCAAAACCTGGAGGTTATTTAACATATACCTCTTGATTTATAAAACCATTTCAGAAAACACTTTTAACATCTATTTGAAAAAGTTTAAAATTTTTATAACAAGCATATGCAAGTAGCATTCCAATAGCTTCTAATCTTGCAACTGGTGCATATGTCTCATCATAATCGATTCCTTCTTCTTGATTGAAATATTGGGCTACAAGTTTAGCATTATTTCTAATAATAACTCCGGACTCATCTTTCTTGTTTCTAAAAACTCATTTTGTTTCAATAATAGTACGATTTTTGGGTCTAGGAACAAGTATTCAAACATCATTTCTTTCAAATTGATTCAGTTTTTCTTGCATAAATAGAATCCAAGATTCATCAAGAAGTGTTTCATCAATATTTCTAGGTTCAATCTGAGATAGAAAAGCAGTATGATTGTAAATATTTCTAAAAAATGACCGAGTACTTACACCTCGTGAAGGTTCTCCCAGAATTTGTTCCATTGGATGATCTTTCACAAATTTCCACTATTTGGTTGCATCTTATATTAAATTTTGATGATCTTTCCTGATATCTCCATATTGGATTTCCTCTATTGTGTTCTCTTTGTTGAGATTGAGACTTTTCGTATTATTTATACCTCATATTTCTTCATCAACGGATTTCTTGGATAGTAGAGAATTAGATTCATCAAATACTACATGCATAGATTCTTGTACAGTCAAAGTCTCAGTTTTACTATTAGTAGAATACTCGAAAAAGATACCTTCATTAGATTTTGCATCAAACTTGCCTAAATTATCCCTGTCATTCAAAATAAAACATTTACATCCAAATATATGAAAGTAACCAATGTTGGGTTTTTTCTCATTCCAAAGCTCATAGGGGGTTTTATCTAATTTAGATCTTAGTATAACACTATTTATAACATAACATGCAGTACCTACCGCTTCGGCCCAAAAGTAGCTAGGCAAGTTGTTCTCATTGAGCATTGTTCTTACCATCTCTTAAAGAGATCTATTTTTCCTCTCTACTACTCCATTTTGTTGAGGAGGTCGAGAAGCAGAAAATTTATTCATAAAACCATTTGTATCACAAAAAGTTTCAATATTTTTATTAACAAACTCTTTTCCCCTATCACTTTGGATACTTGAAATAGTATAACTCTTTTCATTTTGAATTCTCTTGCATAACTTGGTAAAGACATTATGTACCTCATCTTTATGAGCAACAAATGACCCAAATATATCTAGAAGAATCATCAACAATAACAAATATATAATATTTTCCTCTTAGACTTGTAACTCTATTTGGTCCAAAAAGATCCATGTATATCAGTTGCAGTGGCCTAGTAGTGAAAATATATTGCTTGATTTTAAAAGAAGTTTTTGTTTGTTTACCAAATTAGCTTGCATCACAAATTTTGTCTTTAAGAAAATTTGTCTTTGGTAAACCGAACACGAGATCATTTTTTGAAAATTTGGAAATTGTGATGACCTGCTTTTACGTGTATTTTCACTGAAGGAGTGTTTTTAATTTAATTAATATAGTAGTCCTTTTATTTTAAATTAGTTTTTTAATTTATTTGATATTGTGTTTAATTTATTTTAGTCGTTTTATGTTTTTAAAATCGTTTTCGGCGGATCAGTTTTTGGATTCTGGAGTGAGGATTGGACCTCATTTCTTTTCTTTTCTCTTTCTTCTTTTTCCCTTTTTCCTTTTTCCTTTTCCCTTTTCTTTCCTTCTTCTTTCTTTCTTTTTCTTCTTCTTTTTCTCTTCTCCCCGTGCGCGCACTGCTTCCTTTTCTCCCCTTCCCGTCGCCGCCAGTTGACCAGCCCTAACCCACTGCCGTCCCGCCGCCGTGCAGTACACCACCCTCACCAAAATCTTTCCCTCCCACCGGTGATCACCCCCACCAATTTTCAGGGCCATCCGTCCAACTGTTAGCAACCACGCACGGCTGGAAGTCACAGCACCAGCCCTCCTTTCTCTCTCTGTCGCCGGTTGCTTTCTCAGCCTAGAATCGCCGCTCGCCGGCGGCATGGCCTACACCACCCACCCAGTTTTCTTCCCCTCCCACCGGTGAACATCCCCACCAAGTTTCACCTCCATCCCAGCCACCGTTAGCCGCCATGCGCTCCTCCAAGCCACACAGTTTTTGAGCTTTTCCGGCGTCGTCGTTCCACCTCCAACCACCATCTCTTCACAACTTCTTCTTCTACCTCTTGCCGTCCTAACCCACCCAATTTCGGCCCCGATCCGTTGCCGGAGCAGCTCCCACAAGCTCAACTCCGTTCAGCCCCTTTAAGCTCCTCCACTGCCGTTTCCACCATCACCCACGGCCAAAACTCACTTCTTTTAACTTCATAAACATATCAAGGCCATTCCCTATCAATTTTGTGTCTTGGTTTGTCCCCGTTCAAGAGTGGGTAATTTATTACCCACGAACACAGTGTAAAATACACTGTTACATTACCTTTCCTCCGTCGTTTGCAATGCCGCGAGCTTTCAAAAAATACCTTATAGCGCTGTAAGTATTTTTCAAACTCTACTTTTAGATTTAAATATATTTTTCTCTTACAATAAATATTTGTTGTTGGTTGGTTGATTCCGGACAAAGTCCAAGGAGTTCGGGGGTCGGATGGATTGAGGACGGAGTTGCTTGGTTTATTGGTTTGTGATTGGTTGGTTGATTTGTGCCTTGAGGTTGCATTTTTATATTGCATTCATACGCATTTTAGTTATTTGAGAAAAATGATGTTTTTGTTAGTGTAAATGGATTTCGGGTGCGTGTGTCTCACGAGCCCAAGCCGGGATAGGTTATTATCTCAGTGGAGCTCCTCTGGTCAGTCGGGAGTAGATAATACTAAGTAACATCCCCTGGGTTGTCGCAGGGCGACGACCGGATTGCACGATACGGTAACGCTGTCGTGTCGACTCCGTGGTCCCTAGAGTGGCAGGGACTAGAGGATGGCCTGACTAGGTACGTGCTGGGGGTGAGTACTGGGCATCGCTCATTTAGGTGTCACACACGTAGACGTTACCTGAGGTGTTGCACAGAGCCAAAGTGTGCGGATGATCCCTAGGAGAGATCATGGTGCATGCATAATTGGATCGATTTTTATGGTTTTGGTTACGGGCCATTTTCTGGGAAAATGGCAAGGTTTGTTTTTTAGGCTATGTGATCCATTTTCTGGGAAAATGGTGGTTTCTGTTTTGGACCATTATCTGGGATAATGGCGAGGAATGGTTTTAATGGTAATGTTTTTGGGCCAAATGGGTTTTCGGCGTGCGTAGAAAAATATGGTTTTATGGGACATGTGCATTGGCTTTTCTTTCATGCATATTGTTTGAGTTTTATATGTTTTTATCTAGTGGTATTTGGATTTTACTTAACTGCGGCATCATTTTTGGTTTCGTAGATTTTGGTGTAGAGTTCGAGGAAGAGGAGGAGGCTAAGCCCGAGGATGCGGCTCCGCCGGAGTTCTGAGTTAGAGTTATGCTTTATAGTTGGTTTGAAATAATATTTGTGATTTGTAATATTTTAATACGTATGTTTTGAACAGTTTTGTATTAAACTATGAAAATTTTGGTACTTAGTTTATGACTTTGTTATCCGCTGCGTGTTTCTTCGTGCACATTTATTGCTTGTACACACACTTGGCACTCGTCGATAGGGTGGTGACCCGTGATGTCATCATCCGGACGTCTTGATTTCCCCGTGTCCGTGCGTGGGGATTTGGGGGCGTCACAGTAATAAGTTTCATGTTGGCATGACTTAGTCTTCTATGCCATAACCAATTAGTTTCATTATGAGCCGAAAAACAAATAGTATCTTGTGAGACAATTTCTTCAAAATCGATTGTATAAATATTGTTATTTCTAAAAACAATAAAACAAATATTGCAATCATGATCATTCAAAATAATGCACTTATCCATTTTGAAAGTAACTATAAATCTTTTATCACATAATTGACTTATACTCAAAAAATTATGTTTTAGACCTTCAACAAGTAGAACATCTTCAATTATGAGAGAAGATTTATTACCAATTTTACATATTCTCACGATCTTCCCTTTCGAGTTGTTTTCAAATGTCACACGTGTCCTTCTTCTTAACATTTGGCATTAGAGCATTAGGGGCATCCTAATTGGCTTAGCCAAATGAGATGGTTGGTCAAATTTTACATGATTTGGCTAAAAAATCATTCACATTGGATTGGGCAAATCTGAAATAATTTAGACTTTTGCTACAGAGGTTGACTAAAGATGGAAAATCACTATTCATTTATCAAATATTAAAATATTAATTTCTCATTCCAAACAAATAAATTAAATTAATTAGAATAAAATTAACATTTAACATTTAGAATATAATTATTATTAACATTTAATAATATTTTTTAATATTAATTGAAAATAATATAATTATTATTAACATTTAACAATATTTTTATAATATTAATTTACTTAGAATATAATTATTATTAATATTTAACAATGCTTTTTTTAATATTAAGTTAATTAGAATATAATTATTATTAACATTTAATAATACTTTTTTAAATATTAATTTAAATTACTATTAACATTTAATATTAATTTAATTAGAATATAATTAGTATTAACATTTAATAATACTTTTTAAATATTAATTTAATTAGAATATAATTATTATTAACATTTAATAACAATTTTTTAATATTAATTTAATTAGAGTATAATTATTATTAACATTTAATAATACTTATTTAAATATTAATTTTATATAATATTTAATATATATATTAACAGATAATAGAATATATATTAATAATCAAATGCATGAAGTACAGAAAAGAAGGACAGGCGGTACAACCATCCTTGATGCATGAATAAAAAGTAAAGAATAATATAGGATAAAAATAACTTTATTGAAAACATAATACTTACAAAGAAATTAATTCTTGTGATGACCCGTTTTTACGTGTATTTTCACTGAAGGCGCTTTTTAATTTATTTAATATAATAGTTCTTTTATTTTAAATTATTGTATTTTAAATTGGTTTTAATTTATTTGATGTTGTGCTTAATTTATTTAATCGTTTTACGGTTTTTAAAATCGTTTTCAACGGATCAGTTTTGGTTTTCAGAGTGAGGACTGGACCTCATTTCTTTTCCCTCATCTTTTCTTTTTCTTTTCTCTTTTTCCTTTTTCTTTTTCCTTTTTCCTTCTTTTTCTTTCTTTTTCTTTCTTTTCTTCTTCTTTCTTCTCCTTTCTCTCCCGCGTACACCGAACAGCTTCTTTTTCTCCTTCCCGTCGCCGCCCCTTTGACCACCAGTTCTCCACCGTCCAACCACCGTTTAGTGCACCACCACCACCATTCTCTTCCCCTTCCATCAGAGCTCATCCCCACCAATTTTTAGAGCCATCGGACTAGCCGTTAGCTGCCGCGAGCCCCCGGAAGTCACGGCACTTGCTCTGTTTTTCCCCCTGTCGCTGGTTGCTTTCGCAGCCCAAAACCACCGCTCGCCGGCGGCGTGGCCTACACCACCCACCCAGTTTTCTTTCCCTCTCACAGGTGAACATCCCCACCAAGTTTCACCTCCATCCGAGCCACCGTTAGCCACCACGAGCTCCACCAATCCACACGGTTTTTCACCGATTCCAACGTCATCGCACCACCTCTGACCACCATCTCTTCACAGCTTCTTCCCCCACCTCTTATCGACCTAACCCACCCATTTCCGGCCTCGATCCATTGCCGAAGAAGCTCCCACGAGCTCAACTCCGTTCAGCCCATTTTTGGCCTTCGACTGCCGTTTCCACCACCACCCATGGCCAAAACTCGTTTCCTTTAGTTTCATAAATATCTCAAGACCATTCCCTATCAATTTCCTGCCTTGGTTTGTCCCCGTTTGAAAGTAGGTAATTTATTACCCACAGCCACAGTGTAAATTACACTGTTACGTTGCTTTTCCTCCGTCGTTTGCAACGCCGCGAGCTTTCTAAAAATACCGTAAGTATTTTCCAAACTCTACTTTTAGATTTAAATATATTTTGCTCCTAAAATAATTATTTGACTGCTGGTTGGTTGATTCCGGACTGAGTCCGAAGAGTTCGGGGTTCGGATGGATTGAGGACGGAGTTGTTTGGTTGATGTTTTTATTTGTTTGAGATATTTGAACTTTGATGTTTGCTTTGTATAGTGCACGCATGTTCATGTTTAAAAAGGGAAAACCGGGTTTTTCGTGTAGTTGCATGCATGTACATGTGTTTGAAAAATGAAAGCTGTGCTGGTAAGCAAGAAATGATTTATGGTATATGTGAACGGTTGGACTGACTGGTTTGAGTCAGAGGCACGCGTAGGGATGGTGGTAAGCAGGGACGGTGGTAGAATCCCGCCTGTGATTCCCTCCTACGGTGCACGCGTAGGGATGGTGGTGAGCAGGGATGGTGGTAGAGTCTCGCCTGTGATTCCCGCCTATGGTGCACGCGTAGGGATCGTGGTGAGCAGGGATGGTGGTAGAGTCCCGCCTATGAGTCTCGCCTACAGTGCTCTGATGGTTTGGTTAATGGGCCATTTTCTGGGAAAATGGCGAGATTTTGTATGAGGATATTGCGATCCATTTTCTGGGAAAATGGTGATTTGGGCCATTATCTAGGATAATGGCAAGGCTTGGTTTTATACAATATATTTTTGGGCCAAATGGGATTTTGGCGTGCGTGGAAAAAATGTGATTTTATGGGATGAGAGCATTTGCATTCTTTCATGCATATTGTGGAGTTTATTATGTTTTTATCTAGTGGTGTTTGGATTTTACTTACCTGCGGCACCATTTTTGGTACCGTAGATTTTGGTGCAGAGATCGAAGAGGAGGAGGCTGAGCCCGAGGATGCGGCTCCGCCAGAGTTCTGAGTTGAAATTATTATCTTGTTGTTACTTTGAATAATATTTGTATCTTGTAATATTTTAATATGTAAGTTTTGAACAGCTTTGTATTATATTAAGAAAAAAAAATTCTGGTACTTAGTTATGACTTTCGTTATTCGCTGCATTTTCTTTTGCACATTTGTTACTTTTACACACACTTGGCACTCGTCGATAGGGTGGTGACCCAGGTTGTCATCATCTGGACGTCTCGATTTTCCCGTGTCCGTGCGTGGGGATTTAGGGGCGTTATAGGTGGTATCAGAGCGGTTTGGCTCTGGGTAAAACCACATGTCCCGTAGGTAGTACCAGAATGTTTTTAAAGTTGTGTTTTAAAATTTATTTTAAGTAAAGTTGTTGTTTAACGTGTTTTATTTGTTTTATGTATTTGAGCTTGTTTGCTTGTTTTTATTTATTTAGTTATGTTATTGCATGCTGGTTTCTTTTGTTTCTGGCTATGTGGTGTTGGTTTTGGTTTTTGGTTTTATGTTGTGGGTTTTTATTTATTTTTCTTAAAGGGGGGTCAAAGGTTGTGTTGTGGCAGGAAAATGGTGAGACCAAGGAAATCTACTCAAGGGCCACAGGATGATTCCATAGCCCAAGCAATATGGCAGATGACTGAATTTATGCAACAGAATTTTAGGCCACAACAAGCAGGGCCTTGGCCACAACCAGGAGGTCCTTGGTTACAACAAAGAGGGTTTTGGCAACAAGGAGGGCCTTGGCTACTACCTGGAGGGCCTAGTGGAGGGGTGCAAGCTGGGTGCACCTATGAGTGCTTTCTGGCACATAGAACTCCACACTTCACTGGAGAAGATGATCCACTTCAAGCTGGAAAGTGGGTCAAAGACTTGGAAAGAACTTTTGAGGTGTGTGGTTGCACTGAGGCGCAACAAGTACTCTACGCCAGCTATCTGTTGCAAGGCACCGCTTCTGAGTGGTGGGATACCAAGAGAGTAATGCTGGAATCAGAACTGGGGTCTTTCGCCGCTGTGACATGGCAGCGATTCAAGAAAGAGTTTAATGATCACTTCTTTCCCGCTTCTGTAAGGCGGCAAAAGGCAAGAGAGTTCTCAAGTTTGGTCCAAGGGAGCATGACAGTGGAACAGTACGCCCGAAGATTTATAGAACTTGGGCGATTTGCTCCCCACCTCATCGCCACAGAAGAAATGCGAGCCGAGCATTTCCAGGAGGGTCTACGTCCTGATATACGCCTTATGGTGGTCAGCCACCAGATATCCACTTTTCAAGATTTAGTGGATGTGGACACTCTTGTGGAGCGAGAGAATAATTTGAGAATGGGCTCCCCTCCAGGACATAAGAGGCGGAGTTTTTCTGGTGAAGGAAGTAGTTCGGGTTCGCCTCAGAAGTTTGTTCAGCAGACTAGGATTCGACCATTAGCAGCCTCGGGAGTGCGTATGGGAGGACGAGTGGCAGTTTGTGGAAGATGTAATAGAGCTCACAGAGGCGAGTGTCGTCTGGGTAGTAACCAATGTTTTGAGTGCGGTCAGACAGGGGCATCTTGCTCGTGAATGCCCTAGTCGAGTTCAAGAAAGTCGTGGAGCTCATCGTAGTGGTAGAGCTAACCAGAGGCATTTGGCTCGGGCTCGAATGTACGCAATGACTCCTGGTACCATTGGAGGCGAGGTTACAGAGACTCAGAATGCTGGAGTCATGGCAGGTATGGTTCTAATTTAATGCCTTGTGTGGTTTTGTTTTCTTTTATATATGTATATTATCGAGGCTTGGAGAGAATGGCATGATCTGGGTGATCTTTAGGGAAGTAGAATACTTGAGTTCTCTAGTTCCATGGAGTTTATGAAATGGTCTATAACGTAGTAGATTGTAAGTTCAACAAATTTCAAGGATAGATTTTATGAAGTTTCATTAAAGTTTTAAAGCTTGGGGCCTTATAGATTTTAGGAAAATAGGTTTATGGTAATTAAGGTGTTAGGTTCGACAAGCTTTGGGGGGAATAATTAAATTTTGAGTTTTAGATTTCATGATTCGGATGAATAATTTGGTGGCAATTGGGGCTTTAGATTTTACAAGCTTTTAAGGTAAATGTTTTGGATTAAAGCTACCAATCTTGAGAATTTCAGAAAATGATTTATTATCTAGTAATGTTTTAGAATTTGAAGGATTTGAGAGTCGATTTTCTTTTATGCGATGTAAGTTTCTTGACCTTAGAAGTTCTGGAAGATGATTCTTATTTGATTTAAGGTTTTAGAATTGCAGAGTTGAAGGATTGATTTATAATAAGTGTTGAGTTCTTAGTTTTACAGACTTAGTGCTGTAGCTTGATCTACTCTAGTGAGTGATTAGTTTGTAACCATTAAAATGGGTTGATTAGAGTTGAGTTGTTGATATGAAAATTTTTCTAGAGTAGATTTTTTTGAGAATTGGAGGTAATGACCTAGTGCGTGTATTTCTTTGAGGATTGAAGATATCGAGCTAGTTTAGAAAATAATTATTGTTAACTCGAGGTTGTAGTGGCAGATGTTAGGAAATGATTCTATTGATTCGAAAGATATAAGTCCATCAGGGTGTTGGAAATAGTAGATTTTGTGTTGGTATTGAATACGATTGAATTTGAGGCTATACGATCCGTAGACTTTTGGGAATGGATTCTTAGCAAGTTTAAGGTCATTCTCAGTACCAAACTTTAAGCAATGGCTAGTTGCTGATTTAAGGATATAAGTTGAGTAGATTCAAGAATGATTCTTGTTGAGTTGAGGATATAAGTCCAAGTGATGGAAATGTGATAATGGATCACTTGTACGTTTGAATGATTTGTGGTGTTGGCTAAGAGTACATGAGATCGATGAGTAGTAATGGTAAGGGCGTATGGATTTCGGGGAGTGTTGGTTCTAGTCTCATCCATTTTTGGCTTGGTAGGAGTTGAAGAGGAATCTGTGTGGTAATATTAAATTCAGGAGATTTTGGCTTTGAGTTGTTTGGTAAGTTGAACGGAATGTGCAGTCGAAGCGGGTTACCCATTGGGATGATGGTTTGAAACGACTGTTGTGTTTATCTTGAAAATTAATTGCGACTTGAAGTCATATGAATTTATATTGGTGAGGCTATATTTTTCTTTGGAGATCAAGTATCCAGTTGGGAGAATTGGGGATATGGTTATTTAAATTGAAAAGAGATCGTTAGGTCACCATATGGGGTGTATGAAGTAATAAATCTAAAAAGTTGAAATTTATGCATCAAAGGTGGGTAGCATGATCGTATGTATGAAGTAATAAAGTAGTAGGATCCTTGAATGTTGTTTAATAGTTTTTGATGGATTGAAGATTTAAACAGTATGACCTATCTTGAGATGTTTTTTTTTGTGAAGTGCTATTGAAGGAATTAGTTGTGCTAAAACTAAAGTTTTTTAGAGTACAAGTAGGTGGGTGAGTTACCAAGAGTGTTTCGATTATGTCTAGGTGAAGTTAGTGGTAGTTTATAGTGTGTGAGTTATTGCAAGATTAGATGTTATTCATAATATAGGTAATGAGTTTGAAGTATGGGATATCGGATAGAAGTTATAAGCGCTCTCGTTGGTTGGCCGGGAAGGACTTGGGCCTTTTGGAGATGTTCCTTATCTTCAGGAGAGACAGGTGTATTTTAGGATGATGCTACATGTTTTCAAATTAGGGCCTAGAGGTTGATTAGTACTGGTTTCCGTCATCAATCAATGATGTATTTTTGCAGAATGTTGGTTTTCGTTTAGGGCAGCGATGGCCAATTGAGGAACGAGTGGAGATTTATGGTTTTTTTTTAGGTATATGATTTTCTATGGAAATGTGGTAAAGCTTTTCTTGTGATTAGGTGTGGATTGAGCTTATACTTCATGATATTAATTTTTCAGGACATAGCCTTTATGTATTTTGGTGAGTTATCAGAGTGCACGTGAAAAGCATGATTTTTGGAGATTCTTAGAAGTTCAAATTTTGTGTTGATTTTGAAGGATTAGTAGTGATTCGTAGTTTTAATGAGAGATTAATCTTTTGGTCGTGCAATTTGGTTTATGGATGGTTAACTTTGGAAGTGGCTATTAAGTTACCAAAGTTGGAATGAGATGAAAGTTTGGAAGGTAAAGCAGAGACGTCGTGGATATTAGCAATTTATGCTGTGAAGTTAATAACCATTGGTTTTGTTGGGAGTTGTCGATGTTATGTATCTCTCATATATGTTCGTAGTTGTATCTTGTATCTGTTTGGCACTGATGATTGATCTTGCAAATTTCGAGGACGAAATTTATTTTTAAGGGGGGAGGATGTGATGACCCGTTTTTATGTGTATTTTCACTGAAGGCGCTTTTTAATTTATTTAATATAATAGTTCTTTTATTTTAAATTATTGTATTTTAAATTGGTTTTAATTTATTTGATGTTGTGTTTAATTTATTTAGTCGTTTTACGATTTTTAAAATCGTTTTCGACGGATCAGTTTTGGTTTCCAGAGTGAGGACTGGAACTCATTTCTTTTCTCTCATCTTTTCTTTTTCTTTTCTCTTTTTCCTTTTTCTTTTTCCTTTTTCCTTCTTTTTCTTTCTTTTTCTTTCTTTTCTTCTTCTTTCTTCTCCTTTCTCTCTCGCGTATGCCGAACAGCTTCTTTTTCTCCTTCCCGTTGCCTCCCCTTTGACCGCCCAGTTCTCCGCCGTCCAGCCACCGTTTAGTGCACCACCACCACCATTCTCTTCCCCTTCTACCAGAGATCATCCCCACCAATTTTCAGAGCCATCGGACCAGCCGTTAGCTGCCGCGAGCCCTCGGAAGTCATGGCACCTGTTCTGTTTTTCCCCCTGTCCCCGGAAGTCACGGCACCATTCGCCGGTTTTCTTCCCCTCTCACAGGTGAACATCCCCACCAAGTTTCACCTCCATCCGAGCCACCGTTAGCCACCACGAGCTCCACCAAGCCACATGATTTTTCACCAATTCCGGCGCCGTCGCACCACCTCCGGCCACCATCTCTTCACAGCTTCTTCTCCCACCTCTTGCCGACCTAACCCACCCATTTCCGGCCTCGATCCGTTGTTGGAGTAGCTCCCACGAGCTCAACTCCGTTTAGCCCCTTTTTAGCCTTCGACCGCCGTTTCCACCACCACCCACGGCCAAAACTCGTTTCCTTTAGCTTCATAAATATCTCAAGACCATTCCCTATCAATTTTGTGCCTTGGTTTGTCCCCGTTCGAAAGTGGTAATTTATTACCCACGGCCACAGTGTAAATTACACTGTTACGTTGCTTTTCCTCCGCAGTTTACAACGCCGCGAGCTTTCTAAAAATACCATATAACGCTGTAAGTATTTTCCACACTCTACTTTTAGATTTAAATATATTTTGCTCCTACAATAATTATTTGACTGCTAGTTGGTTGATTCTGGACTGAGTCCGAGGAGTTCGGGGATCGGATAGATTGAGGACGGAGTTGTTTGGTTGATGTTGTTATTTGTTTGAGATATTTGAACCTTGATGTTTGCTTTGTATAGTGCACGCATGTTCATGTTTAAAAAGAGAAAACCGGGTTTTCGTGTAGTTGCATGCATGTACATGTGTTTGAAAAATGAAAGCTGTGCTGGTAAACGAGAAATGATTTATGGTATATGTGAACGGTTGAACTGACTGGTTTGAGTCAGAGGCAAGCGTAGGGATGGTGGTAAGCAGGGACGGTGGTAGAATCCCGCCTGTGATTCCCGTCTATGGTGCACGCGTAGGGATGGTGGTAGAGTCCCGCCTGTGATTCCCGCCTACGGTGCACGCGTAGGGATCGTGGTGAGCAGAGATGGTGGTAGAGTCCCGCCTACAGTACTCTAATGGTTTGGTTAATGGCCATTTTCTGGAAAAATGGCGAGGTTTTGTATGAGAATATTGCGATCCATTTTTTGGGAAAATGATGGTTTGGGCCATTATCTGGGATAATGGCGAGGCTTGGTTTTAGACGATATGTTTTTGGGCTAAATGGGATTTTGGCGTGTGTGAAAAAAATGTGATTTTATGGGATGAGAGCATTTTCATTCTTTTATGCATATTGTGGAGTTTATTATGTTTTTATCTAGTGGTGTTTGGATTTTACTTACATGCGGCACCATTTTTGGTACCGTAGATTTTGGTGCATGGATCGAGGAGAAGGAGGCTGAGCCCGAGGATGCGGCTCCGCTGGAGTTCTGAGTTGAAATTATTATCTTGTTGTTGCTTTGAATAATATTTGTATCTTGTAATATTTTAATATGTAAGTTTTGAACAGCTTTGTATTATATTAAGAAAAAAAAATTCTGGTACTTAGTTATGACTTTCGTTATCCGCTGCGTTTTCTTTTGCACATTTGTTGTTTTTACATACACTTGGCACTCGTCGATAGGGTGGTGACCTGGGTTGTCATCATCCGGACGTCTCGATTTTCCCGTGTCCGTGCGTGGGGATTTGGGGGCGTCACAATTCTCAAAGGATTGAAAGGCAGTAGATATTGAAAGGAGTTTACAAGAGAGAGTTTTTGAAAGTGATGAGAGAGAGAAGGACTAGGAATGGCTTCAAATGAGAAATTCTTAATGTCTTTCCTTACTTACAAACTGCCTATATATAGACATCAAAATAGTACCTTATAATAATATTACTGACATGTACAGTGACTCTAATAACTCATACACAGTAAATAGGCGGCTACATTTATTAAACATAGGCTGCTAAAAACAGTAAATGGACAGCTGGATTATTTTTGGCTGACGGGCATCTTGATCATTGTTCTAATAATGGACAAAAGGGTAATAATCTTTTAGAATTACATAATCTGAGGGTCATAATTTACCAGTTCCAGTTTAAACGGATCTTGAAAATTTATCATTTGCGAGGAATAATATGGTAAGTTGTCATGAGAATGAGAGGCTTGTTGAGAGGGAGAGGCCTGCTGTAGTGGCGATGATGTTGTCTGCTGTGCTGGAGATAATTTGACTTGATGGTTTTCTTCCCCATCACTGTCTGATACTTGTGACATTGGCTCAACTAATTTTTTCAAATCTTTTTTATTGGTAATTGTTGCTAATTGAGCTTTGAATCTGCTTCTCTGAACAAGAACCTCAGGGGCCTTGGTAATCTTTGAAAACATTTTTACAACATGATCATAATTGTACTTTTTCCACCATTTTATAGAGACTTGGCGGGCCAAGAACATAATGTTTTTGAGAGAATGATAAGGTTTAATGACATATTCTCACTTTATGATCCAATTTAATTTGATTTTAAGAAGAAAAAAAAAGGAGAAGTGGTGGACAGTGTGATAATGAAGGTGGATAATCGTTTTGTAATGTAAAAGCCTGAAGACTCACCTGGAGAGGTGGAGGGAGAATGAGAGATTCTGGTCCAAACTGAGCCCACCATAATAAGAACCAACGTGGTAAAGTTTTAATTTCCTATAATTTATCAAAATGGAGAAATCAGGAATAACACAAATTCTTGTTTTGTCGTAAGAATGTTTTTGTTCCATGCTTGTTGATGATCATAATAATCGAAATAAGGAGGATCATATGGCTGAGAAAATCTTCTTGTCAAATATGGGTTTTTTCCCCACTGTTCTAGAGTAAGAACATGTTTAATGGTAATTTTGTGGAATGCAATAATCGAAGTTGCAAGTGGAGAAAGTTGAGATTGTAGAGAACAGGGGATTTCAGAAATAATAATTGAATTTGTGTCTACTAAAATAAATTCATAAAAGTTCTGGGTCTTGGTAATGTTTTGGGAAACATAATGCCAATCTGGTAATAGAAAAGCGTCAAGTAATTTTTGAGGTTCATATAAATGTTGTAATTCTGATTCAATAGGAAAGACTGGATGCCAATGGGTTTTGAAGATAATAGGAGTTACAGAGGGCTGAGATAATGGTGGAGGATTAATAATTTGAGAATGAGAAGAACCAGAAGAAGAAACAGCTTTTGAGTATGTAGGTAATTTTGGAGAGGATAATGACAAAAATGGATTATAGGATAGCCTAATGTTTTGTGGTAATGTCCATACTACTGTATAGGGTTTGGTGTGATGGAAGGACAAGGTGAAGAATAAGGAGGAGAAGGTGGTTCGGCATAGGAGGATTTGGATTTCACTTTGGACTTTAAGGAAGACATGATTTTTCCTGTAAGAATTCTCGAGATAGAAAATCATGAAGAGAATTAGAATCTCCTTTAATATGCTCAATATCAAAATCAAAAATACTTAAAATAGGTTTCCATCTTATAAAAATTTGTTTAGTAGCCAAGCTTTTAACATCTTTAATTAAAACTTCCTTGGCTGATTTACAATCAATTCTAAATAAAAAATTTTGATTCAAAAGATTATCTTAAAATTTAGAAATGCATAACACAATAGCTAAAATTTCTTTTTTAATAATACTATAATTCTTTTGAGTAGGATTCCAGCATCCTGAATGGAATCGAATAATCTGTTCCTTTTCATCAGATAATTTTTGTTTCAAAATTCCTCCATAACCAAAATCGGAGGCATCTGTTTTAATAATTTTAAAAGCGTTAGGAGTTGGGAGTCCTAAGCATGGTAATTTCTATGTCATGGGCCTTTATTTGTTTTATAATATTTATATGTTTTTCTATCCATGAGGTGAATTCTTTTTTAATCTTTTGAATAATGGTTTACATAACGGCCTAAGTGTTTGATAAAAATCAACAACATAAATTAAATTTCCTAGAAATCTTTGTAGTTGTTACTTATCCTTTATTTCATCGGGGAATTTATTAGCAAATTCTATAGCCCTACTTATTGGGGTAATAGTTCATTGATAAATATCATGTCTAAGGAATCTAATCTTGTTTTGGAATAATTTAACTTTAGATGATAAAACTACTAATCCATTTTGTTTAATGATTTAGACAAAAATATTTAAATGTTTCCAATGTTGTTCAATTGATAAAGAGAAATGCGTAAATATTTCATTCATAATATTTTGAAATTCACTATGAGCATTTTTTAATCCGAATGGCATAACATTCCATTCATAATGTCCAAATGAGACTGTAAATGTAATTTTGTATCTATCTTTTTCAGCAATCTGGATTTGCCAAAATCCACTTTTCATATCAAATTTTGAAAATATAGTAGCAGCATAAAGTCGGAAGAATAACTCTTTTTTATTCAGAATAGGGTATCTGATCCATTGTAAAAATTTATTTAAAGGCTTATAATTTATGACTAATCTAGGAACACCTTCTTCTAATTCTGTTTTTTTTTTTACATAAAAATTAACACAACTCTATGGTGATTTGCTCTGTCTAATAAGTCCTTTAATTAATGAATCATTAATTTTTTGTTTACAAAATTCTAATAATTCCCTATTATTTAAATGGGTTTGGCCTTAGTAAGAATATTCTTTTCAGAAAATTATTTTTCATAAGGTAATTCAACTATATGTTGTTTTCTATTCCAAAAAGCATTAGGTAAATTAGAATATACTTTTTTTTCAATTATATTTTTAAAATTATTAATTTTTTGAATTAATAAATGATCTTTTAATTGTTTTTCAATTCTTTTATATTTTAATTTTTGTTTTAAGAAATTTATTTGTTTTTCTTTTCTTTTGATTTTAACTTTTGTTAAAAAATCGATTTCTTTAGCTAATGAGGTTTCTTTTAAGAAATTAATTTCTCTTGAAACTGAAGGGAATAAAAATTTAAATTGAATTTCTTTTCCTAATACTTTAGTAGAAATTCATTCTTCTATTATAGAGAAATTGTAAAGTAGAGCAAGAAATGGGTTTCTTAATATTACTTTGGTATTGATGTTTTTTACTACAATGAAGGTTGTTTTAAAACAAATTCCACCACTACATATATGTGCATTTGATAATTTATAACTTATGTTTAATTTTGCTCCATTAGTTTGAGATAATGTCTCTTTTATTTTTTCAAAATATTTAGAGGGTATTATCTATTCTTGTATGCAGTTTAGATCTGCACCTATATATAATAAATCTATTGCAGAAAACGAGAACTCTTCATTAATAGAAATAGTTACTTCAGTTATACCATTTTTGAAAATTCATCTTATTAAATATATTTATAAAATTATCTGATTCCTCTTTAATAATTTTTGCTGAGCTTTCTCTTTGTTCTCTTTTAGGATTGTCACTAGTTTTATCTATTTTTAATAGTATAATTTTTTATAATAATTGTTCATTAGAAACTTCAAGTTTGGTATTGGAAGATTTCAAATTTCAAATTTCTTTATTTATTTCATTAATTTCTTGTTGTAAGTCCTTTAAAGTAATATTTTATTTTTCTGATTGGAATATATTTACTATTTCTAAAAAATCATATGATGAGAGGGTTGAATTAGGTTCAGAAGTTTTGGGATTAGTAAAAGTATCTTTTAATTTTTCAAAGTATTCTTTTCTTTCCTGTGGATTATTAATTTTATCTATTAATTCTAATATAATATTTTCATATGACGATAATACATTAATAGTTATATTACAGATATAATTATTTTTATCTAGACAATTACAAATATGAATCTCATCTTCTTTTGACTCGTTATTAGAAGATTGTTCTGAGAAACTCGATTCTTTTAATTGATAGATTTCATCTTTTTCTAAAAAGATTTCATCTTCTTCACTTGATTGTATAAAAATATTTAGTAATTTTTCTTTTACTTCTTCAAGTATATGTAATTCATTAATTTCTTTTTTAACCTTACAATTTGAGCATAATGTCTAACATTTCAACATTTATAACATACAATTTGTTTTTTCTTTTTATTAAACCTTTTTCTACCCTTTACTAGCTTATTATATACTTGTTTTTCTTTTGGCTTTTTGTAAGGTTTTTTATATTTTATTTTCTTAGTTGGATAAATTTTATAAATTTTCTTTCCCTTTTTATATCTTCTAGAAAGAGCTAATAATGAAAAATAATCAAACTATTCACAAAATGTACCTAATTCTTTATTAGCAAATTTTTTTTCTTTTTTTATTTACTTTTTTAATCTTAAGTCGTTGCACATAATCAGACCAGTTTTATTAATAGAAGATATTATATCTCCATATGTGAGATTAATAAAATCAATGGTACCATCTGATTTTACTAAAGATTCTCGTACCTTTTGGGCGAAATAATATGGAAATCCGGCTGTGAACTTTTCCTTCCAGTATGGTTGTTGGCAGTCATCTCTAATCATAACTTTAGTTAGAAAGATATCTTTATACCATCTAAAATCGGATAATCTAGGACATCTTAAATTGATTAATAAATCAATAGTTCTTTCTTTAAATTGAAAATGATCACCTACAAAATGTTTTTTTAATATAAATATTAAAATATTAACAGCATCTTCTATTTGTTGACCATCTTCTGTCTTAATCTCTTAAATATTTTTATCATATTTATAAGCACTTAATATTCTTCTATTGCAACTTATCTACTTCTATATATATGATATCTTTCCATCGTTGAGCAATAATCTAATCTCATTAATAATTGTTTTTCTTTAAGGTATTTTATCATTTCTATTAAATTATTTAATTCAAGTCTTAGATTATATTCTAAATGTAACAGCCCGCTAGAAATTTAATTGTGGAATTTTTATTGGATTTAGGAATCTCGTAAAGACCCCATAAGTTTTCACGAATCTATTAATCATATAGGTTTTAGTCTAACCACATAGTTAGTGTTATTGCTCACTATGGTATCAGAAGTGTGTTTTTGATTATTGGAGATAGTTAAAAGTGTCAAAATGTATTATGATTTGTGCTATTAAACTCGGTGGATTATTTAAGGTATTATGACGCAATAACTTTTTTTTATATTTTTGGACAAAACGTCTGTTCGAAATTGTGATTTTATTTTTAGGGTCACTTTGGCGCTTTTTTTTTTATATAAACGATTTTCACTGTAGTTTGAAAATCACAGTATAGAATATCCAAATTAAGTTAGGAAGGTTTTAATTGGACACATGGAAAGATCTTAACCACCTCACTTTTCCAAGTCTACACTCCACCTTTAGAAAATATCTTGAGCTGATTTTTGTGGATATTATTGAGTAAATATGACGCCCCCAAATCCCCACGCACGAACACGAGGAAATCGAGACGTCCGGATGGTGACATTACGGGTCACCACCCTATCGACGAGTACCAAGTGTGTGTATAAGCAACAAATGTGCACAAAGAAACACGCAGCGGATAGCAAAGTCATAAACTAAGTACTAGAATTTTTCTTAGTTTAATACAAAACTGTTCAAAATATACATATTAAAATATTACAAATCATAGATATAGTTTTAAAACCAACAACAAAGCTTAAACTTCAACTCAATACTCCGACGAAGCCGCATCCTCGGGCTCAGCCTCCACCTCTTCCTCGATCTTTGCATCAAAATCTACGGTACCAAAAAAGGTGCCGCAGGTAAGTAAGATCCAAACACCACCAGATAAAAGTATATTAAAACTCAAACAATATGCATGAAAGAAAAGCCAATGCACATGACCGGTAAAACCATATTTTTTCACGCACGCCAAAAACCCATTTGGCTAAAAAACATAACTTTTAAAACCAGTCTCGCCATTATCCCAGATAATGGCCTAAATCAAAACCACCCACCATTTTCCCAGAAAATGGATCACATAGCCTCAAACCAAAACTCGCCATTTTCCCAGAAAATGGCCCGTAACCAAAACCATAAAACCAATCCAATTATTGCATGCACCATGATCTCCCATAGGGATCATCCGCACACCCTGGCTCTGTGCCACACCGAAGGTAACGACTACGCGTGTGACACCTAAACGAGCGATGCCCAGTACTCGCGCCCAACGCATCCCTGGACAGGCCATCCTCTAGTCCCCGCCACTCTAGGGACCACGGAGTCGACACGACAACATTACCGTATCGTGCGATCCGGTCGTCGCCCAGCGACAACCCAGGGGATGTCACTTAGTATTATCCACTCCCGAGTGACCAGAGGAGCTCCACCAAGATAATACCCTATCCCGGCTTGGGGTCGTGATACACACGCACTCGAAAATCCATTTACGCCAATAAAACATGATTTTTATCAATTTAAATAAAATGCACGTGCATGCACCATGTAAATGCAACCTCAAGGCACAAAACAACCAACCAATCACAAATCAATAAACCAAGCAACTCCGTCTTCAATCCATCTGACCCCCATCTAATCTTGCAATAACTAAACTCACTATAAACTACCATTGACTTCATCTAAATATAATCGAAACGCTCTTGGTAACTCACCCACCTACTCGTACCCTCAAAAACTCTACTATTAAAACTTCTAATTCCTTCAATCGCACATCACAAATAAACCTCAATACAGGCCATATTGTTTAAATCTTCAATCCATCAAAAACTATTGAACAACACTCATGGATCCTAATGCTTTATTACCTCATAAATATGGTTAAGCTACCCACCGTTGATGCCTAAGTTTCAACTTCCAAGATTTTATCATACACCACACATGGTGACCTAACAATTTCTTTTCAAGTTAAATAATAATATCCCTAATTCTCCCAACTGGATACTTGATCTCCAAAGAAAAGTATAGCCTCACAAATTTAAATTCCTATGACTTCAAGTCACAATTAATTCTCAAGATAAACACAACAGTTGTTACAAACCATCATTCCAATGGGTAACTTGCTTCGACTGCACATTCCATTCAACTTACCAAACAACTCAAAGTCAATATCTCTTGAATTTAATATTATCACACAGATTCCTCTTCAACTCCTACCAAGCCAAAAATAAATGAGACTAGGACCAGCACACTCCGAAATCCATACATACTTATCATTACTACTCATCGATCTCATGCACTCTTAGCCAACACCAATAATTATTCAAACGTACAAGTGATCCATTACCACATTTCCATCATTTGGACTTATATCCTTAACTCAATAAGAATCATTCCTGAATCTACTCAACTTATATTCTTAAATCAGCAACTAGCCATTGCTTAAAGTTTGGTATCAAGAATGACCTTAAACCTGCTAAGAATCTATTCCCAAAAGTCTACGGATCATATAGCCTCAAATTCAATCGTATTCAATATCAACACAATCTACTATTTCCAACACCCTGATGGACCTATATCTTTCGAGTCGATAAAATCATTTCCTAAAATCTGCTACTACAACCTCGAGTTAATAATAATTATTTTCTAAACTAGTTTGATTTCTTCAATAATCAAAGAAATACACGAACTAGATCATTACCTTCAATCCTAAAAGAAATCTACTCTAGAAAAATTTTCATATCAATAACTCAACTCTAATCAACCCCATTTTAATGGTTACAAACTAATCACTCACTAAAGTAGATCAAGCTACAACACTAAGTCTGTAAAACTAAGAACTCAAATCTTATTATAAATCAGTCCTTTAACTCTGCAATTCTAAAACCTTAAATCAAATAAGAATCATCTTCCGGAACTTCTAAGATCAATGAACTTACATCCCATAATAGAACAATCGACTCCCAAATCTTTCAAAATCTAAAACATTAATGGATAATAAATCATTTTCTGAAATCCTCAAGATCGATGGCTTTAAATCTAAAACATTCGCCGTAAAAAAGCTTGTAGATTCTAAAGCCCCAAATGTTATCAAACTGTTTATCAAAGTCGGCAAAACCTAAAACTTCTAATTTAAGTAATCCTTCAAATGCTTGTTGAACCTATCACCTTAAATCCCATAAACTTGTTTCATAAAATTTATAGGGCCTCAAACCTTTGGTGAACTTGTCATAAATCTATCCTTGAAGTTCGTTGAACCTACACTCTCCTATTCTATAGCCTCGTTACATAAATTCTACAAAACCTTGACCTCAATCATCTTAAGCAACTTAAAGCTAATTCCTCTCCTCATTGTGACGTGAGTTCCCACCTTACAAAGATTGACTAAACCATGACATTCCCTTCATACCTTAACATCATAAAAGCAAACCACATCGCTAAGAATTCAAGCCTACTACACTAAATGTTTATGCCTAATAATAGTATTCTCGATTATACCGCCTTCCTACCATAGCGTAACCCTTAACCCCAATTTCAACTATGAACAAAACAAATCAAAATAAATAAAACATACTTTCAATTTAAATAAGATCAAATAAACCAAACAAAACCAAATCAAATGGAATTAAATCAAATAAAATAGAATCAAGTTAGATAAAAAAAAAAAACAATTCAAATTAAATAAATAAAACAATTTCAACTCAAACTTTTGAAACTTTCTGGTACTCCACCTATGGGACATGTGGTTTTATCCAGACCTGAACTGCTCTGATACCACCTATGACGCCCCCAACTCCCATGTACAGACACTTATAAATCGAGGCATCGGAATGATGATAACACAGGTCACACATCCCATCGCCAAGTGCCAAGTATGTGTACATGCAACAAGTGTACAATAAAATCACATAGGGGATAATAACATTCTTATAACTAAGTACCAGAATTTTTGTTCAAATACAAACTCATTTAAAGTACACATAAGAAAATATTACAAGTCGCAAATATCGTTCAAACCAAATTACAAGACATACAAACTAGTAGAGATAACTTATAACATAAAGGACTCCAACTCAATAATCTGGCGGAGCCGCCTCCTTGGGCTCAGCCTCCTCCTCCTCAACCTCTGCATCAAAATCTACGGTACCAAAAATGGTGCCGCAGGTAAGTAATAATCCAAAAGTCACAAGATAAAATATATTAAACTCAACAATATGCATGAAAAGAATGCCAAATGCACATATCCCATAAATCTACATTTTTGCACGCATGCCAAAAGTCCCATTTGGCCCTAAAGATAATTCCTTTCTAACTCACGCCAAAAGTCACATTTGGACCAAATCCAATTTCGAATCAATATCCAATTTATCTGAATGCACCATGACCTCCCCTAGGGGTCATCCGCACATCCTGGCTCCCGTTGTCACACCACGGGTAACGACCATGCGTGTGACTTCGTAACGAGCGATGCCCAGTTCTGTGCCCCGTGGGTACATAGCCAAGCATCTTCTAACCCTCGCCAACAAAGGGACACGGAGTCGGTACGAAAGCGTTACCATCCCACCCGCTCCCGTTGTTACCTAGTGACAACCCAGGGGACGTCACTCAGTATATTACGCTCCCGAGTGACTAGAGGAGCTCCACCGAGATAATGCCCCATCTCGACTTGGGATCGTGATACACACGCACTCGAAAATCCATTTACACAGGTAAAACTAGTTTTTCTCAATTTAATACATGCACATGAATGCACCATGCAATGCACACCTCAAGATACAATTTATCCAACATAACTCAACATCAACAATAACCAAATTAGTCCGAAATAACCAACTAGTCAATGAATTTATTGTAAAAATAATAATATATTAAAATCTAAAACAGAGTTTGAAAAATGCTTACAGCGCTATATAATAATTTCTGAAGGATCAATGAGCTGAAAAGAGTAAAGAGAAAGCAACGTAACAGTGTAAAATACACTGTGGCCGTGGGTTGTAAAATACCCACTTTTGAATGGGGACAAACCAAGACTTGGGATTGATAGAGAATGACCTAGAGGTCTTTATGAAACTAATAAAACTGAGAATGGGCCGTGGGTGGTAGAAGAAATGGCGGTGGAAGCAAAAATTGGCAAAAACAAAGATGAGCTCGTGGGGGCTACTCTGGCAATGGATCGGAGTTGGAAATAGGTGGTTTAGGACGGCAAGAGGTAACTGATGATGTGGTGAAGAGGTGGTGGGCGGACGTGGAACGACCGCAGTGAAATAGTACAAAAACCGTGCGGCTTCTAGGAGCTCGTGGCGGCTAACGGTGGTTTGGATGGAGGTGAAATTTGGTGGGGAGGTGCACCGGCTGGAGGGGAAGATTTATGGGTGGGTGGTGTCGTACACGTCGCTGGCGAGCGGTGGTTCTGGGCGGTTGAACGAAAACGGATGGAAATGGAGAAGAGAGAGTGTCGCGTGCACGGGAGGAAAGTGGGAAGAAAAAGAAAGAAAAAGAGAAAGAAAAAGAAAAAGAGAAAAAGAAAAAGAGAAAAAGAAAGATGTGGAAAAGAAATGAGGTCCAATCCTCCCCTCTAGAGTCCAGAAACTGATCCGAAGAAAACAACTTTAAAAGCTATAAAACGAATAAAATAATTTAAATACCACATCAAGTTAAAATATAATAAATAACTAGTAAAAACTAACAACATAATTTTAAATCTAAAAACAAACTAAAATAAATTATACAACAATTTAAACTCAAAACAATATTTAACATTAAGAAAGCTCTACAAAACAAATATCACAACTAAATAAATTCAATTAAAATACGATAATTTAAAATAGAAGAACTAATATTTTAATTAAATTAAAATACTCCTTTAGTGAAAATACACGTAAAAACGGGATAGCACACAAGGGTTAGGGGATGCTTGGCTACGTACGCGCAAGGCGCGAAATTGTGCATCGCTCGTTACGAAGTCACATGCATGATCGTTACCTATGGTGTGACGAAGGGAGCTAGGGTGTGCAGATGATCCCTAGGGGAGGTCATGGTGCATTCGGATAAATTGAATATTGATTCGAAATTGGATTTTGGGCCAAATGAGGCTTTTGGCGTGCGTGCAAAAAATGTGGATTTATGGGATATGTGCATTTGACATCCTTTCATACATATTGTTGAGTTTAATATATTTTTATTTTATGGCGTTTAGATTATTACTTACCTGCGTAGATTTTGATGCAGATGTTGAGGAGGAGGAGGTTGAGCCCGAGGAGGCGGCTCATCCAGAGTTTTGATTTGGAGTCTTTTATGTTAAAAATGATCTCTACTAGTTTTTATGTCTTGTAATTTGGCTTTGAAACAATATTTGAGACTTGTAATATTTTATTATGTGTGATTTAAACGAGTTTGTTATAAGACTTTTATTATCCGCCGCGTGATTTTATTGTACACTTGTTGCATGTACACTCACTTGGCACTTGGCGATGTGATGTGTGACTCGTGTTGTCGTCATCCCGACACTTCGATTTCCACATATCCGTACATGGGAGTTGGGGGCGTCACAGCGGATACTCCTGGCGTAATCATTCTGATTGTTGGGATATCTTATTTAAAATACTCATGATGGAATCATTCTAATTGTCTAAATATCTCTGATAGAATATGTTGGGTGGAATCATTCTGATTGTTCACTATTCCTGAGGAAACAATTGTAGGAATTATTTTGATTGTCAGAATTTAAGTCCAAGTTCATGTTAAGTAAATAAGTCAGATCAAGTTTATGATAAGTTAAGTTTCAGTTCAAGTTCAAGTTCATATCAAGAAGTTGAGTTACATTCAGTTTTGTGGGGTTAAAACAATTGTGGCACATGAAGTATGGGGTCATAGCAATTGTGACGCATATACTATGTGAGACATAACAATTATGACATGTAGAATACATGAGACCATAACAACTATGGAGTATGTATTTAAGCAGTTAAAGAATAAGTTTCAGATCACATTCATGTTAAGTCAAGTTTCAGAGCAAGTTCATGTTAAATCAAGTTTCAGAGCAAATTCATGTTAAGTTAAGTTTCGGATCAAGTTCATGTCAAGTCAAGTTCAATTCATATTTCAATTTAAGTTATGTCAGTTATGCTATGTTGTACGTTAAGTTATACTTTAATTACTTATGAATTTGATTATGCATTTATATTTTTATTGTCATGCATGCATCATTAGCCTGTGTGAAGGTTTTTTGTTAACTTACTGAGATTTGTAATCAAATCTCACTGTGGTAGTTCCAACTACCATTCTCCCTAAATGGTAGATCTTGTTACAGGACCTGAAGGAGAATCGGGAGCTAACCAACTAGACACAGTTGACTGAGTGGCGGTGATAAGTCAATGTTAATATAGTAGTTAATTTAAATTACTACTTGTATTATGGAGTTGCATCTCTAGTATTTTTTTGGATCATAGCCATTTTGGACTAGTGTTGTGATTTTAGTTGTTCAATGGGTCTGATCAACTTATAATTTTGTCTTCCAAGCGTAGAAGTTGTCAAGGTAATACCAGGATAAGTCTAGGATCGTATTCCACAGGGACAAAGAGTTATCAAAGCGTTTGTGAGATTTTCTTTATGTAAAAAATGTATCGATTATGAAGGATGAAAATGGATGTGGATCTATGTTTCTAAAATTATCAAAACTGAGAGGTTTAGAGAAAGTGTGTAGCAAATGAATTAAACTTGTAAGAAACAATAAAACAAACACTTGGGATGCAATTTTCACCTACTGATTTGGAGATGGATTTACTTCTTTTTTTTTCACATTCTCTCAACCATGATCCTATTCCTAGAAGTCATGGTCGGATAATATAGCAATGAACCACAATTCTTGGCCTAATAAAAATACTTGACAGATTATATGACAATTGTAAAATAGTGAAAGAAAACCATCAAAGTCTTGTTACTTGTTCAAGTATTAATTGTGCCTTTACGTCTACAACTAATCTAAACTAAGAACAAAGAACTTCGATCCTTTCTAAAAGTAAATTGAAATATCATCTACCAAGTTAATCATTGAAATCACATAACATTGAAGAAAATCCACTCCAAAACAGTTATAGGTTACTCATTGAATCCCAAACTCAAAATTTAGCCTATCATCTCTAACTTAATACAATGCTCAAAAATAATAAATCCTAACATTTCAAGTTATTGTAAGAAAATAAATGCAAAATAAATAAAAACAAGCCAAAGGGTCTGAAAATCCCAAAGAGAAGGCCTCACGCCAACTCTAAGTTCCACCAAGTTCCAAAAGAAGAAAAAAAATAAACTAAGCCAAAAACAAGACTAGCCGACTCTCTAATCCGAAAAAAAAGAAAAGAAAGAAAATTAAAGACTTTGCTGCTTCTCCAGCTTAAACGAAAAAAGAAAAGAAATAAAATTAAAAACTCTCAACTGCCACGTTACCACCCGTCTATTGGAAAAGCCAAGTTGAATCCTTCCAAAAACAGCTGCCTACCTCCTTAAAGAAAAGAGCAAAGAAATTAAAACTCAGCTACACTCTACTCCCTAGAGCTAAACGAAAAAGAAAGTGAAAGTAAAAGTCAAAACTAGCTACTGTGTTTGTCCAAAAGAAGAGAAAAAAAATAAACTTCAGACTACTCTACTATTTAGCGTCTGAAACGAAAAGAAGGAAAATAAAACTCTAACTCTACTCTCTAGTCTAAGTCTGGAATGAAAACAAAGTAAAGCTGTGACAAAAAAAAAAATTCTGAAGCCTAGCGTCTGAAACAAAAAAAAAAGAAAATAACCACACCAAGCTAAGCTACTGAACTCCAGCTTTAAACGAAAAAAGAAAGAAAGAAAGAAAGAAGGTCTACTCTGCTGTAGCCGAATGAATAACAAAAGAAGCAGAGAAATAATAAATAAAAGCTTTCGCTCAACGTCTTCAACGATCCAGTGCATATCCATGTGCTGTCGTAGAACCAACAAAAGGAATAAAACCTGCTGTCTTCAACGTGCTTCCATGCAAAAGCTAAAACCGAATCCTCAATGCTTCAGCAGTCAACATCTGATCTCCATTTGGTGCCAGCGTGATCTCTTCTGTCAAAGCTGAGGGCCTGCTGTTCTTCTGCTGAACTGCATGTCCAAGTGTCCAACGTGATCTTCAATTGATCTCCTGCTGCTCCAGCTGCTGCACATCCAAGTGGTCCCCAGGTGTAGAACTGAAAAGCACTCCAGCATGTTCTCTTCTTTGAGTGAAGTCCAGCTCTGTCAAAGTTGAGAGCCAGCAGGTTTATTCTTTTGCTGACCTGCTGCTGCTGCATGTCCGAGTGCTTCCATCTCTCAGCTTCACATGCCAAAAGTTGAAACCGAATAATCCTCTGCTGCCTTCCATCTAAACGAAAAAGAAGGAATTAAATAACTGATCTACAACGTGCTGCGCATCCAGCTATCAGAAAAAGAAAGAAAGAAATAAATTTGCTGCTACTTTCCGAGTGTGTGTTGTCCATCCGTGTGAGTTTCTTTGCTGCAAGTTTATTGATCTCTTCGGCGTGTGTGAGTTTTTTTGCTGCAGCTTGCAGCTCCTTTTACATTTATTTGTGACTTGTCAAGAATGTCCATTTGTTATAATATTTCTTTATACTCAAAAAGGGATGTCAACAACTCATGTATTTCTTTCTGAAAAAAATAATTGCCCTGCAACATATAAACATGATATGAGAAGAGTAAAATTAAGATATTTATTTTGATGTGAAACGATTGTATTATCAATCTTTTTAAGCACAAAAAAAATATCAGAATTTATCAATGAACTCAAGTATCATGATCTACTACATAATTAAGTACTTAAATCATTTTTTGTTAAACAATTTATTCACTTGAGTAGCTTAATTATGTAGTTTTATCACTTCATCAGGGTCTTTATGTATGAATTATGTTTTAAGTATTTGTGATATTTTCAGTTTGGTGTATAATATTGCTAAAGAAAAAAATTTATCCGCTGTAAATATTATATAATGTTGGATCATGTGAGGAATATTGCATCTTATATATCATGAACAGGGGCAGGTAATCTTGTATTGCATGTCTTGATGTTTCAAATGTCCATCCTATCCCAAACGAAATTTGGGGGCGTCAAATTTAATTCATAATGATCACGAAAATCAATATTATGTGCGTAATAATTTATCATGAAATTAAACATAAACATAATAAATCAACAATAAAATAATAATAATTTAAAATAATATAATTATTATTAACATTTAATAATACTTTTTTAAAATTTAATTATAATATAATAATATTAATTTAATATAATATTATTATTATTAACATTTAATTGATAGAATTATAAAATGTGATAAAAAAGTTATTAATTTAATAATATTTTATTATTATATAGAAAATGAATTGATAATTCAATATAGGGATAGAATTTAAATGAAATAAATAAATGTAAAAAAGTATTGATATTAGTTAAAGAGTTACACTACACAACCACCCACTGTTCACTCAACCTCCGCACTCCAGCCTACGTGGTTTTTTTTTTTTTTTTAATTAAAATGTGAGTTTTGATCAGAACATTTCAATTTCTCCCTCCTCCTCCAGTTCGTCTTCACTTTCTTCAGAACTCTTCCCCGCGTTCTTTCCTCCACGCCCCCAGCTCGTGTCCTTTGTCGGCCTGACCCTCTCCCCTCCCCGGCATCACTAGAGAACTGAGTGGGTTCATCACTCCGTCACGGTGGAACAAAAGTTTCCCTCTGGGTGCATCATTTCTGTACGGGTCTCCAGCCTCACGGTTTCGGCACGGTTTCAGTCCTCCAGCCTCACGGTTTCGGCACGATTTCAGTTCCTGCCCCGGCATCACTATTAATTTATGCCATTCTCGGATGAGATTATATCCAAACTTAGCAACCATTAAAAGACAAAACATAGATCCAACAAACACAAAACTAAGGAATGAAAGAGACATTTTGGAAGGAAGAGATTAAAAAGAAAAAGAAAAATAAAGTGCCTTCGGGGATGGCGAGAAGAGGCTGAAGGAAGTGAGTCAGATGGGTGGGTCTTGGAATCCGTCGAGGATGATTTCTTCTAGGGTTTGGAATTGGAGGGGGTGAGAGAAATGAGTCTTCGTTCAAGGGAGAGAGACGTGAAGGGCGATGGGTGAGAGAGAAGAGTCTCACAGTAATGGTAGAGGGTAGCTGCATTTAGGGGAGATGAAGAAGAAGGAGAAGAGTCTAAGGTGAGGGCGTCAGATTGAGAGGTGATGGAGAAGAGAGTGCGTAGGGAGCAGAATAAAGGGCAACCCGGTTTATTTTGATAATAAACTGTGACGTGGAAGGAGTGTGGCGTGCGTTAGGCAAACCGGAGGCTGAGTAGCTTTTTTTTTAGTTAAATTTAAAGATGAATTTGACCAAATTAACGTCAATGCTATTTGAGCCCATCTTGCAGTAGATGCACGAACAACCCCAGAATACTATTCACCAATCAGAAACGAAAACCTCAGCAGTCCACGGCCATGCAATCGCTGACTTTGACCACAGCCTTCTCCAACGGAAATTTGCCACTAAGCAACCATACAAGCACGCATGCACCTTAATTACATTCTAACATTTACCACGTTCGAAAATCTTTGAAATCTCAGGCAAAGGGCGCTTCTCTCAAAATTTTCTCCCAATTCTCCCAAACGCGTCAACTCGTCCGATCCCTTACTCAGTGACTCAGTCCCTTTTCAGCTAAATTCCACCCCATGCTTGCTCTTCTCTTGCGCTCACCCGAAACACCTTCGCTTGAACTCTCCTAGGTTTTTCTGATTTAGCTGCTGTTACTGCTGCTGCGAATTTATGCTCTTCACTTTGTCACCACCTCTGTTCTCTCTCTTCAAAGCTTCGATTCTCAACCTCTTAAATTCCAAAGGGGTTTGGTCAATTCGGTATATTTAGCGTGAATGAAGCCTTGTCCTGTAAATTTGAAGGTTTGGATTCTGGAAATGGCGTGGTAGTAGCTCTGGTGTGATTAGGGCTTTCGTGTTTTCTGCGAATCCGGGGTTTTTTTTTTTCTCAACTCGAGCAATTCAGGGTTGGAATACAATTGGAAATCTGGGTTTTTGAAGTAAAATTCGGAGGAATTGGTTATCTTTTATAATCTAGGGTTTGCGGTCTAAAATATGTAAATTGATGGATTTAGAGGTTTTTTGTTTGCTTTTGGCGTCCTGGACGGTGAACAACATGGTTTAGAAGCTAAATTGCCGCTGGGCTTTGTTGTATGTTGTGGAAGTTGGGTTTTTGATTTTGGTTTGAAGTGTAAATTTTGGGTTTTTGAAGCTGAATTTTAAAAAATTTGATTGCATGAAATCTAGGGCTTCAGTGGCGAAGTGAGGTGAAGATATTATAGGAAATGTTTTATTCTCAGTTTATATTGGCCAAGAAAGGGCCACTAGGGACGATATGGATAGCAGCGCATTTGGAGCGGAAGCTACGGAAGAATCAGGTTGCCGATACAGATATTGGTGTCTCCGTAGGTAAGTTTTAATTCCTCGCTTTATGTTCCTTTGATTACGTGATCTTTAGTTGCCGAGGAAGGATAGTAAGAGAAAATAAATTAAAGGTTGAGATTTATTTATTTATTTTTTCAAGTAGTGGAGAAGTTGCCTTAAATAGATGGAATTATTTTTTTTAAAAAAATATATAGGTGGTGAAGGAAAAAAGCTTTGTGGTGTTATGTTGCTTTGGTTTTTCTGAAGGGGTATAAAACTTTTCTCAGTTAGGCCAAATGACGGGGGTATGCTAGGCCGAGTGAAGTGGGTTTTCTCCTTGTTTGTGTGGGCACCGAAATGTAAAACTTTTAGAATTGTTTCACTGTTTGTTTTCTTTTCCCATTTTCTCCGACTGCCTTATAGTGGTCAGTATTTGAATCATTAATGAATGCCGTCCAGTAGCTGGTACAATAAGTAGTAGTTGTTCGTATGTAGAGAAGCAAATCAAGATTTGATTCATAATCAAGCTAATTAAAAATTCATATTAGTAGCCTGGTACTTGATTGAGTGCCTGTAAGCCATACATTTCTTTTTCACTTATCATTAATCTGTGACTATGCAAAGCTCTCAAAACATCATTAGTTAATTACTGGTAAACTAATGCCTTGCAACTAATACATATCCTAATTTGCACAAAAAAGAAAGAAAAAGAAAACAGAGGTCTGCCACTGTAGATTTATTGTCTTATATCTTCTAATGTTAATCTTTTCTATACCAAGTTTGTAAAAGTTTCTGAAGTTAGTTTTCTTTCGTTTTAAATTACTGATAATCAATTATCATTGGCAAAATCAAAACCTTTTTTTTTTTAAATAACTTTATTAAGCTTACCTGAAATGATTCTAATACGAGGAAGTGAAGAAACTTTGCATAATTTTCCTGTTGCAATCCCATCCCACCATCAACACTTCCATCCCCACCAAACACACTACTCTCTGCCTCTCCCCCATGACCGGCATCATCTAATTGCCATTGGCGTAAAGCCAGATTCTTTTGATAGGTAGCTCATGCAGCTGCATGAGGTTGAACCCAGTGATAGTATCCTCCACCCCTCATTTACTGAGGACGAGGATACCATTCAGTTAGAACCATTGGTATTATTGTAAAAGACTTTTGTGCATGTGCCCCATTTCATAGGTTTGATTTCCCCTGGGATTAAACTGCGATTTAAGTGGGAGGTCATGGCGGTGGGTTGTTGTGCTAGTCTCGCCGGGGTTTAAGTTCCATGGGTGAGTCTTGAGGGCTTTGCTGTGGGGTGGTTCGCCCATCATAAAAAAATTATTGCTCTGGCACCTGCATCATGAACAAATGTTTCCTGTCTGGCCACATATTGTTTGCTTACCGTTGTGCATATACTTATGCTCCAAGCATTGTGACCGGACAGTTTTCAGAAAAGTTGTTAGATATACGAATTTATATAGAGTTGCTCTATGTTAGTTAATTTGCTTAGCGAAATTAGAACATTGGTTATTTGAAATAGCATCTTGATCCTGATAGCTTTGTAGCTGTAGTTGCAGCAATCCTTGACCCATTTGGTTATGTATTGAAAATGATATTCTTAATTTGGTTATATGATTTATAAAGTGCTTTGATTTTGATTGTTAAATTGGCCCAATTTTTGTAAAAACATTATTAGATGCACCTGTAGCCCAGTGGATAGAGTGCCCATTTACATAAAAAAAAGTGAAAAATCTCTTATGTTGTGTAGTGGTGTTCACCCACCTACAATCACATGCTTCCAAGATTAGTTCCATGTGACATGTCTAGTTGTAGATCAGTTAGTGGAAACATATTTTTTTTTGTAAGTATTAGTGGAAACATTTTAAGACATTGAAAGCTTGGTTTGAGCTAGAAAACATAATTATGGGCTTGAATGACATGGGATTGGGAATCAATTTTCTACTGTAGCTATTGCCCAGCTGGTCTACACTTGTTAATGAATTTGTAATGTGCTTTCATCACTCATTAGTATTGGACTGTTTGGTAATTTTATGATTTTCCAGTTCCTATGTGATACATGCGCTCATCTTCTTGGAGCTTTAGGGGGGGAGGTTCCTTGGATTGGACCCTTTTATATTCTGAGGTTGGATGACCACCTCCTTGAGAATGTTCTTGTTGGTCTGGTATGAAGGTTGTGGGGGACTCTTTCTCTCAATAACTTTTGCAGAGGATTTCATTCTTTGGAGACTTTGGAGACATCTGTTTACTGTGAGATTTCATGGCAGAAATCTTCTCTTCTTCTGATTTTGTTGGTGAATGTTTATGGGTAAATTTGTTGGCGAATTTCCATGTTAATCGAACGGCTAATAATATATCTTTTTGGATCGGTAAACAAAAAATTTAGTGATGAACTTGATAGGCATAGCCCAAGTACACGGAGAATGGCTAATAACAAATTGTGTTGTAGCTGTACCAATTGAATATGTCACTGAATTTCTTTGCCTTGCGCTGGTCTGAACTGTGTGTTTGCATTTGCTGAGTTATTTAATACCCCTGTTTTGATGGTGAATATCCTATTTTGAAGAAACTAAATAACACAGTATCATAAATAATATCTTGTTGCCTTTTTTGGTTGTCCCTGCTTTTGGTAATGAATTCTTTTTTTTAACTTGCCTGATTTCCGTGTTTATGTTCTTTGAGCAGATTCAATTCTTTTTCCCGACGTCCCAATTGCGCTCCGGTTGTCCAGCCATCTACTGCTTGGTGTGGTGAGAATATATTCTAGAAAGGTTAATTATCTGTTCGATGATTGCAGTGAGGCTTTGCTTAAGATAAAGCAAGCTTTTCGCTCCACTGCTGTTGATTTACCACCTGAAGAGTCTACTGCACCATACCATTCTATCACGTTGCCGGAGACTTTTGATCTTGATGATTTTGAGTTGCCAGATAATGAAAATTTTCAGGGGTTAGTTCCAGATATTTCGGCTTTTCTTAAGTTAAAGCTGCACTTTATTGCAGGTTATGGATATACTTTTCATGTACAAATTTTCTAGATTGTGTGTATCTTTCGATGGTTCTTGAGGCACAAGAGTGGTTTTGTTTTAGTTTTCTGTTTAAAGGACCATTGTTCATTTAGCGTTCTTTTTTGTTTGCCCCCCAATGGTTACCAGCTCGATTCCCCTCAAGGCCATTGAAGGTCTACCTGACCGTTAACTTTAGAGCCCAGTGGGATTAGTTGAGGTGCGCGCAAGCTGGTCCCGGACACCCATGGATATAAAGAAAAAGTTTATCAAGAAAGAAAATGTTTAAAGTGGCTTCATGATCTGCTCTGGTTGATTTTGTTATCAGCAGAAATTATAGATGCCTGCAGTCAAATATGTGGTTGAATTTGTGTAGTATCATGCTTTGGCATTTGGATGATGATTCCTTTATTGATGTTCAAGTGGAAGATTTTTTTATCCATGTATAATAACCATTCAACTTTCTTGCAGTAATTATGTTGATCATCACGTGAGTACAAAGGAGCAGATTACACTCCAAGATACCATGGAGGGTGTGATCTACTCGACATCACAGTTTGGATTGGATGGTTAGTACTTTTGTTTTATTGTATGTCATCGTATGATGGTATGCCTTTCAATTATGTATGCACAAATAAAAAATAATTGTGGCATGTGGCTTTTTTTTAGAGAGGTTTGGTGATGGTGACACTTCCCAGATTGGGTTAGACCTTGATGAGGTAATTCTGATGTAATCATACCCAAATTTCTATGATTACCGTTTTATTATTTCTCTGGGAGCCCCTGTTATTATTACAATTTTAAGTGCCATATGAGCCTTTCCTTATGCTATTTTTGGTCTATGCATGTATTGATTAACCTAGTTCTCGTCCTTTTTTGTTACTTACTAAATTTTTTCTATCTTTTTTCTTAAAAATCTTTGACAAACAGGAGCTGCTCTTAAGCAATGTTGTAGCTCCAAGACATGATGGAGGTTCAGAGTAAGTTTTTTATATCTGTATTGAATAATCGTTTAATATCTTCTTAATCAAGGTTTAGCTTCAAGGCAGTTGCGCTTTATGTATGCACACCTTTCTATATTGCATATTTGCTTATGCAATTGCTTCTTCTACTCATTTCTAGATTGCAGAGGCAGGTGTTTTAAACTGCATTGCACTTTTATTTTTTTATCGGATGATAGTGTGGAGCTGATTGCCATTTCTCTTTTTAAGATTTTCTGTGCATTTTAAATTCTGCCTTTGACTTGTTTAGGATTTTATGTGTGCTGTGTTCTTTATCTGTGCCCTTACTGTTACTTGCTATCTGTTATTTTATTTTTTTGTTTGGTTCTATGTAGCAAAAGGAAAAGAAAAAAAAAAAAACAGAAAAAGCATCTTAACTTCTGTGGATGGTTCAACATGGTTGTGCATTGCACAAAACAGTAGATATTAATTTCCTGGTTGTCATAAACAGTGATCTTACTGCTTGCAAAATAGTTTATGTTTTGGCTTATTTTGGTCATGAACTTATGCATGCTTGTGTGATTGGTTATCATATATGTTTTCTTGGATGCACTGAAACTTCATTTTATCAGAATTTTGTGGTAAGAGTGGGATAAAAATTTTGTATAATCTATAAGTCAATAATTTTGTGGTTTTGAAGGCCTAAAGTATGTGAAAGGTGATCTAGTCTCTATGGATCATGTTCACCTAGAAAAGATTGAAATTCGATGGCCCTAAGGTGGCTGGGAAATAGGATTTAAGTGGCAGGTTAGTTTGCTGGATTTCCTTGATAGCTGGTGCGTTAAGACTTTGAACGGCTAGGGTTAGAGTTTCATGGTGAAGAAGGGCTTGTAAAAGTTTAGTGGATTTGGGGTGTCTTAAGATAACTAGGGAAATTTGAAGGTTTGGAGAAGAAGCAAATAGCAGAAATTAAGTTTTGGCTGTGTTTCCAGGGCTGTGAACAGTGATCTGGGAGTAGCAATCTGGGCTTTTATGGAATTTTGGAGATTGTTAATGCAAGGGTGATTTAGGGTTTTTATTTGAGAAGTCTTAGGAGATCTTACAAAAGTAAAATTCACAACCCGTAAGGGTTGGCTCAAGTTGTAAAGGACTTGGTCTGGTGGTATGCTCCCTCGAGGTTTACGGTTCGTATCCTTTTGGGGGCAAACAATTTTCAAGAGCCATCAAACTGGAGAACTTTAGGGGTGACAATATGTGACATGATTCGTGAACTCAATATGAACAAAACACAAAATTAGCGGGTTTGCATTTGATATAAATGGGTTTGGGCCAAAACGGGTTAGCCCGTTAAGACACGATTAATAAAAAGGCAATAACGAGTCAATCTGCTTCACCCAAAATCAACTCGTAATAATCTGTTTAAATTTTATTTCAAAATTACAATTATACCCTGTTGACCCTAAAAACTAAAAAACCCTAACTTATCACTCTCTCTCATTCTCTCGCGCCAGTACCCCCGATCCCCCACCTCTCTTGGTCGATGGTCTCCCTTTGTCCATTGTGATGCTATTTCTCTCGGTCTCCCTTTGTATGCAGTCCAGTCTCTCTCTTGGTAACCCTCTCTTTGTCTTTGTCTCCCTCTGTCTCTGTCTCACTTTCTCAAGTCTCGGTCTCCCTCAATTCACCATCCGGTGCCTCTCTTGGTCTTCCTCTCTCTCAAGCTTGTCTCCCTCTCTAGGCTATTTGAAGTGGGTTCTACGTCGGAGTTGAAGGAAAATGGTGTACTGCCGAGTTTTGAAGTAGATGTAGGATCCGCTGAAGTTGCATATAAAGGGTTTCCAGATTTGGAGGGACTTCTTGTCACCCTAGAAGCTCCAATGGGGATCTTGATACCATTGGAAAGAACCAGTGGAGTTGCCGAGGAGGTACGAGACTTGTCGTTGGTGCCTTGTGTGGAGGAAAGTCTAGAATTGGAAATGCGGTTGGATAATGTGTTTGGGGATAATGTTACTCCCCTAGTCTCTCTTCCTCTAATAGTGGATTAGATTTTGCCGAAAGTTAACGAGACTTAGCATTTTGTGGGGATTTCACATGGAGGATGTGAAGACTAGTTTAAAAAACTAATCACTGCGATTTTCTTTGGCAATCAACTACGACGCTAAGGGTGGTAGCTTAAGTAGAGGGAAGTCTAAAGGGAGGGCATTGTGAAGATGGGAAACACAATGGGCTGGGGTTGGGTGTTAGTTCTACGGGAAACAAGGGGTTGGGGTAAGGGAGGTGTGCTTTCCAATTCGGGCATAGTGTATTTTGGGTTGTTTTTCACGAGCTTTTTTGGGTCATTAGGGGCTCTCTAATGGGTTAGGTGTTTTCTTGTATACGTTCGGTGTACTTGGTTACTCATTTGGATATATATATATAATATTTATACTTATAAAAAAAAAAAAGTTTGTCCCCCTCTTTTTCTCACTCTCTCAAGTCTCAACCTCCCTTTGTCTGCCATTTGGCATTTCAAGTCTCGGTCTCCCTCTGTATGTCGACCACCGTCTGTCTCTAGTTGACTATCTCAAGGGTTAAGCTCTCTGTCCTTCTCTCTCTCTCTCTCTCTCTCTCTCTGTTTGTGTGTGTCTCTGTAGTCATCTTAGTGTCTGTCTATCTCTTCATTGTCTGTCTCAAGGGTTAGACTCTCTTTGTTGTTTGTCTCAGAGATCTAGGCTTTTCTTTCTGTCTTAGGATCGAATTACTTCTTGACAGGCTCCTTCTTTGATTCCTCCCCCTAGTGTAGTAAGGAAAGAAGAGAGTATCTATCTATTCTCTTGGGATTTCTTTAACCTTTGTATTTACCTTTGTTTTCTCTCTTTTATATATAGAATTAGAAACAAAATACTCTTGCTACGGGGTGAGATAGAGACAGAGCCCTAAGGTTTGTGCCGTCACCCTTACATTGGCGAGTGTCTCTACACCGCCTACACAGACAGGGCTGACGGGCCTTGGCGATGCCGCTGTAGGTTGTTTGGGGTTGTCATCTTTCTGGTGACCTTGATTTTTCCCATATCCTTTTTGCATTTCTCGGAGGCGTCACTCACGGCCATACCACCGCCCGCTCTGACGGCCGTGTTGTCGACATAGAAAGAGTCGACGGTGACTGGCGATCCTCTTGGCAGTACTCCGGTGCCGGGAACTTCTTCGGCGACGGTCGAAACAGAAAGTGATGTTGGAAAACTGCCCAGATTCATCGTTTTTCCGTACAAAAAATGACGATGGTGCTTTCTGGGGACACCGATTGGTCTTGCTGGTTTGTTTCATCCTTGGGCTTCGTAGATTTGAAGTGGGTTTTTTTTGCTGTTTGATCTGTAGCCCTTAAGAGGATGAAGATGGAGTAGTAGGATATCTTTGCTTTGGGCTTTGGGATCTGAGGATGACAATGCATGATGGGGATTTGTCTCAGTTGGAAGGTGAGAGGTGGTTGAAAGTGGAATAAAAAACTTCCGTTTTTATGAAAGAGGGAGGTAATACTTTTCGTATCTTTGAACGTAGCAAACGGATAGCTAAGTTCATGTGTTTAGGTGGGATGGTAGCTTCATGGGTGGCTAAGGGGATTGAGGATTGTTTAGAACTTAACTGTCATGAAGGTTTCTTTAGAGAGTTAAGGATGGGTAATGGAGTTTTTATAATTCAACATCATGTTAATGCAAGGGGCAGCTTTCTGCAACTCTTAGAATTTCGAAATGGAAGGAGGAACGGTTTGTTGGTGATTCCGGAAGGAAAGGAGAGGCTTTATGCAGTCCATTCGTAGTGTTACTAGGTCCAAAGCCACTTTTTTAAAGCATGCAAACAATGGGGGGTTTGTTGATGGAAAAACAGTGGGAACGTCTTCCTTAGTTAAAGTTGCTTCGTACATTGCGGTGTTGAGGTCAATGATGGGTAGTCCAGCCGAGATCAGCTCAGCGGCAGAAGTAAAGGGGAAGCCACTTGTAGGAGACAAAGGCTGTCAGGTGACATTGTGAGAAGTGGGGGGTCTTGTGGGATTTTAAAGCTCGAGTGAAGAGGGTTATTGAGTATGTGATAGATCTGATAATTAAAGTAGATAAAGGGCTGGACCTAGTCATGGGTTTTGGTGGTGGGTCAAGATTGGATGAGGGAGGGCGGGGGGTAGATCCTTCGAGTTTGAAGGCCACAAGTGTGCCGACAAAGGTTTCAATGCCGTCACAAATAGGGTTGTTGGACGCTGGCATCTTTGTTCATGCCAGTGTCACTATGCCTCCTGAGGGAGCAATAGGGCCTCAGGCTCCAGTTGCAGATGGGGTTGGTACTTCTGTCTAGGGTTCATTTTTAGTTGAAGATGGGGGTACATCCAGGGTCTTGAATACTTTGGAAGAAACAGTCGGGCCTCTTCTACAGAAAGTTGTGTTTCCCCTACCTGTTCCGTGTCTCCTCAGGGAGTAGTAGGGTTTGACAAAGTGGCACGAAAAGTATCATTGGGGAGTGGAGTACATACAAACAATGTTGATGGAGGGGAAGAACCTGTAATGGTGACAAAAACAATGGACAACAACCATATTGTTGTCGAGCAACCATATGGTGGGAAGGAAAGTTTGTCGTTGGTGCCTCGTGTGGAGGAAGGTTTAGAGTCAGGAGTGCAGTTGGGTACTGTGTCTGGGGATAATGTTGTTCCCTTGGTTTCTCTCTCTTCCTTTGTTAAACGATATAGCGGGGTCACTATTGGATTGGGTTCCTAACCAAGTTAACGAGTTTAAGCAAATCGTGGGGATTTCAAATGATGCATATGAAGATCATATTAAAGCTCTATTCACTGTGATTGAAGCGAGCAACGTGCTTGAAACCAAATCAAGTTTCAAGAAAAGATGGGAGTTAAAGCGTTTATCATGGGCAATTAACTACGATTCTATGGGAGGTATTTCAAGTTGAGGGAAGACTAAAGGGAGGGCATTGTGAAGACGGTCTTGTAGAGGGATTTGAATTAGTTGTACAGGAAACAAGGGGCTGGGGTTGGGGTTGGGGTTGGGGAGGTGTGTTCCATTCCAATTCGGGTTTGGTGTATTTTGGGTAGTTTTCACTTTTGGGTCATTTGGGGCACTCTATTATGGGTTAGGTGTTTTCTTGTATACGTCCAATGTATTTAGTTACTCCTATTGATATATATATATATATATATATATATATATAATATTTTTACTTATAAAAAAATAAAAATAATTAGAAACAAATGGTTGTTTGAAGCTAGCCTCCTCAGAAACAATATTTTCTCAATCCCTCTGCACATTGTCGTGATGCCATTGCTGCTTCTCCTTTCTTTGCCCCTCTTCCTCTCTACCGTCTCTGCCAAAAAAAATTTGCTTGGGATTGTAACATTGATATTATTACAATATGCTTATGTTTATTATTTTTGGATTGTAATATTTGTATTTCTCACCCACCCATGGGTAGCCCAAGTGGTAAGGGCGAACTTGTGTGCATGTGTCCATGTCATAGGTTTGATTCCTCCTGCGATCAAACTGCGATTTAAGTGGGAGGCCACGGCGGTGGGTTGCTGTGCTAGTCTCCTCAAGGGTTTAGGTTCCATGAGTGATTCCTAAGGGCTCTGTCGTGGGGGTGGTTTCCCTGTTATAAAAAAAAAATGTTTGTCTTTCTCAATATGCTTATGTTTTTATTGTTGGGATTGTAATTTTGGACATATGCTCATATTTGTTATTGTTGGATTTGTAATATTGGTTACTTATATATAAAAAAAAAAAGGATTTGTAATATTGGTTTTATTATAGGTTAAAATCTGAAAAATATTGATATTTTTTGTTGAGTAGGTAGTCTTATTGTTTCTTTTTGGAGATGTGGTGGTTACTAAGAAATATAGATTTTAACTTTTATGTAAAATTATGTTAATTAAGTCAAATGGGTTATGCGGGTTAGTTCTATCCCTTTATATAAAACGGGTTGAAACGAGTTGAAATGGGTCGTGTCATTTTTAATTAATTATTAAACTGGTCAAAACGGGCCGTGTCGTGTCACCTGTTATTTAAATGAGCTATATCAGGGTTTGAAGATATGACCCATTTAGCTTAATGGGTCATGTTTGGGTTGACCTATGCAGTTGAGGTCCATTACTTGATGCCATACGAACATGACCTACGAACCCAAATTGCCACCCCTAGGGAACTTCCCCTTGAATTAACTGAGGTGCAGTTGCGGAAAACTCGTTGCCGAGGGCATGTGCACCTCAAAATTAGTCGGGAATTTGATCTCGAACACAAGGTGCCAATAAAAAAGAAAAAATGTAAGTAAAATTCATAAGCTAATGTGGCTAGATGTAATGTGTTAGATCTTTTAAGTAAAACGAATTTTACAATATCACGTATCACAACAAACTGCATCAGTTTGTGAACTTTATTTTCTTTAGATATTTCTGTGCACCAAACATTTCTCATTTTATTTTAAGAATCATATGGTTTGATGGGAAATAAAGCCGTTGGAAGCCAAAGATGGTATTGGAAGGTGCAAATGGGCATAACCCAAGTGCATAAAGTATACGAAAGATACACACAACCAGCAAGAAGGTGAAAAAGAGCAAATCCGTCAAATCTAATAGGTTGGAAACTTGGGGACTGTTGTGAGCTTTAATCTGAGAATGGAGATTGTTGAACTATATGGCGATAGCTACGTCACCTTCCTCCGAAAGTTTTCAAAAGCTCAGGCATTACTCTCTTTCCAAATGCAGCACATCAAGCATAGAGGGGCCATCCTCCAAACTTCTGAGTTTGTGGCCACGACAGGGAGCACTCAGACCAAAAGGTGTAAAAAATTGCAACCCGTAAGCCCCTTGCCAACTCACAGTGTAGTAAAAGATGATCGATATTTTTCCATTTTGCTTGCACATACAGCACAATTCCAATACTACAATGTCTTTTTCTCAAGTTATCCATCATTAAAATATTTCCAAACGCAGCCATCCAAACAAAGATAGCTACTCTTGTAGGTGCATTGTTTTTCCAATTACACTTCCTAGGAAAGAAGGGGCGATTGAAGGGAGGAGCACTTTCAAATAGGACTTTACCTCAAAATTTCATCTCTTTGATGGAGTCCAACATATTTGATCAACATCGGTCCTGCTCCACCTAAACGAGTACAATGGAAGAATAAAGAGAATACATCCTACTCCCAATCATGTGCTGGTCTTATAAAAGTAATATTCCATTGGAGCAATTTATCTGTGATCTGCCAGTGTTCTGCAACCGAAGTCTCCTTATGATGAGATAAATGAAACAGTTCTGGGTATGTTGTCTTCTAAGATTGGTCCACACATACCTATCAAAAGAAAAAAAAAAGATTGGCCCACACACCACACATCATTTCAGGATCTGGTTTAGACCCATCACACACCACATAATTAATAAAGCGAAAGAAGTCCCCCGCCTTCTCTTGATGTTTTTCCACACCCCAATCCCAGAAGGCCGACTGACCTCATTTGAACACCATAATTCCCACATGCTACCTTATTTGGTTCCCACAGCCAATTGCCACAAATCCTCCCTTTCAATGGTGTTCTGCGAGAACCATTTTCGTGATGGGGCCATATTGAACAGGAGCAAAATTCTTATACCCAATTCACCTGCAGCAATTGGGTTGTAGATCTTATCCCACTTGACTAGGTGGCATCACACATTGTAAAAGGACGGATTAACACAAACCTTGACAGCATAGTTACTGCTGAATTTTCATAATACTATTTTCTATTGAATTGAAGGCATTCAAAGTTTAATTCTTAAAACTTTTAAATTTTGATGAAAGTTTGATTGTGGTAAGAGTTGGATTCTAGGAACTTTGACTACTAATTCCAAACTACACATTTGTTAGAAACAAATTAAATTTCAAAAGATAAGAAAACCGAAAATAAGATAAAATGGATCAAAAGTAGCCCATGTGAAAAACATAAAATCATAGAAATACCATCGGCTCTGAAAATTAAAGAAAATTAAATTAAAATACAATGGCAAATGCTGTTTACATGCACGGCACAATATTAGGAGGTGGATCACTTTACATCCTTTTATGCTTAACTGTTTGCATTAAGAAAGAGACTGGATGTTGTAGACAGACTACTCTGGAGGATATCCAAGTGAGGTGTGTTTGATGTTAAATCAGTTTATAATGCGTTAATACCCTATGATAACATCTTCTTTCCTTGGAAGAACATTCGGAGGATTAAGGCCAGTTTGGTTTCCAAACTCATCTGATCTAATCATTACAACTTTCCCAAATTCCAACATAAAATATAATGAACAATTCAACTTTTTCAAATTCCAAAATAATAATAATATCAAAAAATAATATTCTAACAATATTTTATTTAACTTTTAACTTTAATCTCAACTCTAACTGAACTCAGCTCAACATCCAAATGCAGCTTAAGACTTCTTCAAGGGTGGCTTTCTTTGTTTGGATAACTGAATTGGGGAAGCTCCTTTACCTTAGAAATTTTGAGAAAGAGATGTTATGGTGGTTGTGTATCCCTCACTATGTGGTAGCCACCTTTTTGTGGCAATCTGCTTAACCTACATGGGCTAATATGGTGATGCCCCGAAGGGTGGTAGATTTGTTAGCATGCTGGAAAGGGCAGTTTTAGAGTCCTCACAGGGAAACCTTATGGAAAAGGACCCCAATTTGCTAGGTGCTTATGGAGAGAGAAATTATCAAAATTTTGAAGATAACTCAAGACAGTGGAAAAACACCATGCTTTAATTTTTACCTCTCTTTACCGCTGGGTGGCAGCCCACCCTTGTCTTCCCAATTTTGGTATTCCAGAGTTTGCTGACCTGTTTCCCTCCTCATTAGGTGTATTGGAAGCATACACTGTGTATTGCGATAATGTATTTGTTGTTTCTTGCTATTAAAATTTATCATATGTATATAAAAAAATTTCGCATCTCATGGGCTTGGGTGTGTGGGGAACATCCCAATCAAAAGAAAAAAGGGTGTCGTGCAAAGATGTGGGTGGTTCGCCTGTATGTTAATTTTAAAATTCAGATTGCCTGTTTCTTCTTAAAGTTGATATATTCTACTCCATGATTTTCACATCTTCTCTTAAGGGCTTAAAGAGGCCATCATCTTTTTAGGCCATCTTTGTTATATATAAAGAAAAAAAAGTCACTTCTCGTGGGTGTGGGGAACATACCAATTAAAAGAAAAAAGGGTGTCATGCAAAGATGTGGGTTGTTCACCTTTATGTTAATTTTAACATTCACATTGCCTGTTTCCTCTTTATTTATGTTGATATATTTTGATCCTAATTTTCACGTCTTCTCTAAAAGACTTAAAAGAGGCCGTCAACTTTTTAGGTCATCTTTGTTATGTATGGGTTCTCTGATGCTTGATTCAAATCATTCTGATCCCTGAACTTCTGACATACCTTATTCTTTGTTGGTTGCAGTGGTGATCAGCACATGTCCATCCAATCAGTGACACTTATGTCAAAGGATGTGAGTCATGAGGGGATAACTGAAGCTTCAGAAGTCATGCCAGTGAATGGAAGTGGAAATCAGGTTGCTAACAAATCAGAAAATTGTCATATGATGCTATTCTTTGTCTGTATTTTTTCATTGGCCTTTATTTGATATATAAAATCATCCTTTCTGAACAGGTTGTAGGTCTAGCCACTGATACTGAAATGCTTGAGTATGCTCAGGCTCCATCCACTCCTGGATTATTGGAAGAGCCAGACTTGTCCAATGTTCAGGAGGCTTTGGCCTGTGATGATCATATGGAGTCAGAAGATCGCAATTTAACAGGATTAGTTGCAGGGGCGAGCACCGTAAATGCTGGCCAGAGGTTAGATCATCATCCTGGGGATAATAATACGGCGAATTTGTCTTCATGCAATGAATTTAATCCTAATACTGTTGAGGAGAATGGAAGCATTCGGGGTGACCTGGAGATCAAACATGTTAAGCAACAGGGATTTGTGCCACCCACCCTATCGAGTATGGAGTGCACGGCTGAAGATAATTGCCTATCAAATTCTTTACCATCTTCGAATCCTGCCGATCAATCTAAACCCATTTGTCCGGTATCAGAATGTTCAGATGGGGCCATTGGTATGTTGAATGGTCTGGACAGGGCTGAAGATATCCACAATGGAGTTGTTATAGACAATGAACCTAGTACACCCTTTGTCCATCAAACAGATCTGAAATCTACCGGCGCTAGGTTGGATGAAACCGTTGCATCTCCTGGTTGCTCTCATGTCACCTGTGATTTTGAGGATCCTGTTCGTAGAACTTTTTCAAGTAGCACTGGTGCGTTAGAGTCAAAGGGCTATCTAGAGGATGATCAAGCATCCTCGAGACCTGAAATTCTCAATGATGTTGAAATTGATAATGACGTGGGTGTGTTGTGCTCCCATAACAAAGCATCAGTTCCAAATGCTGTCTGTACATTGGAATCACCGGAGCATCCTGAGGTTGTAAATGTTGAAGCTCGTGCTTGTCAAGAACCAAAAGAGAATGAGACTTATAATCCTGTTGCTCACAAAGTTACACTGTCAAATCAATCCCACGTGCTTCAGGCATGCAATTCCCGTCTAAGCGAACCTAACATGTCATCTCTCGGAGGTATTAATTTAGGGGTTGTACTGACTTACCATCAAGAATTAATTAGTTAATCTTATTTCTTTTTGGTTTTTGGGCTGTTCTTATTGCATACGAACTAATTGTGTAACTAATCTGAGCTAGTGGTGTAAAGTGTATGTTAGCACGTACATCAAACCACACCCCCCCACTCCCATGCTCCCCCAAAATGCGTGTGCACCCACCTGCTGGTACCTGTCAATTAATAATTTCCCTTTGGTTTTAGGTGACGAGCGCCTTCCAAATGATGTTACTGATGTGGGGTTAAAACAAAATCAAATTTCAGAGCCTACTTCACATGGAGAAATTCAGGCAGGTTCCAGGATGTTAGATGAGCAACTGGGCAATGCGGGCTTTGATGAGAGTTGGTTGAATAATTTAAATAGTTCTGGGACTTCTAACTTTCCTGCACCTGAAAAGATGCTCTCTCTACCAGAGGGCCTCACTGGTAAACCAAATGATTTTCTAGTAGAGTCTACACCAGACAAAGAAGCACTTCCTGGCAGTGATGGAGCTGGTGCTGGGATCAAAATCATCTCAGGAAAAAAGCGTAGTTTCACAGAAAGTACTCTAACGGTGCAGAGTTTAAACTCAGTTGAATCTTTTGGAATGACTCGATCCAAGAGAACTGCAGAGTCGATTCCTGATGATGATGATTTGTTGTCTTCCATTTTAGGTATCAGATGATTTTTTCTTAATTCCTTATCATTAATGCATGTTTGTGATGGATAATTTCAATATCAATGTTGGACGAGTGGATGGGTCTTTAGCCTCTTGCTTTCTCGAAGAACGGTAGTTAGAATTCTATTTGGCTTGGAAGGCTTGTGACAGTTAAAACATGGTTATGACTCAAATGAAATATTTGTTGCTTCAGTAGGAAGAAGATCTTCGGTTTTGAAAATGAAGCCTACTCCACCTGTACCTGAAACAGTATCCACAAAACATCCCAGGTCTGCACCCAGGTCTACTGTCTTGAAGAGGAAAGTACTTATGGATGATACGATGGTGTTGCATGGCGAGTATGTTCTATTTCCTATTCCACTATGGTTCCACTCATGAACATACTGACACTTAATTTGTAGTTGACATGCTTATTCCAGTTTCTTATGATATTACTTAGATTCTAGTTCTCCATTCTCTTTCCTTGAAGATAATTAAAATAAGAAAGAAAAAGTTAATTCTGTTCTATTATTTTTTATGAATGTGGCTTTTATTGCTCAGTTAACAGAATTCAGTGGGGAGCTCATGTATGGAAACATATATTTTTGATGACATGGAATCCCGGAGACCGTGCCTACACAACATCTATCACTCCAATTTGTCAAGTTTTGCCTTCTCCCCTCCTCCATCACCCACTGAACTGCTATCGTTCTCTCACTTTCTGAAAAATGCTAATGATATTACTTATCCAAAAAAAAAAAAAAATGCTAATGATATAACCTAGCACCTTAACAGTCCTTGAAAAGGAAAACGCCATCCTTAGTTTGTCCTAAATTAGCTTCAGATCAAGTGGAATTCCTTCTGCCGTAAGTATACACTAAGGGGTGAGGTCAAAGGAAGTTTTATGTAACTTACCTGCCAAGAGAAATATCTTGGACTGTTGTGAAATACAGTTGATTCCATGGCTATGCTCTTTGGCCTATCTTTCTATGTCTTCTGTAATTTCAATATGCTTTGTTTGGTAGCAGTAACACATGGATAATTTTTTCATCCATATCATGCTAGTGGGAACTGTTTAGTGGTTGCTGTTCCTTGCATATTTAAGTAACCATGGTTCGAATCCAGTGTTTCAATAGTGAACGAAGCGTGCCTGATTTAATATGCTGTAATTAAAGTCTTACTTACGATCTTGTCTCTTTAAGTAAACTACTAAAGGAATTTCCTGCTTTTTTCTTTAGTACTATTCGTCAACAGTTGACAAATACTGAAGACATACGTCGTGTTAGAAAGAAAGCTCCTTGCACGCCTCCTGAGATCTCGACTATTCTTAGACAATTCTTGGAAGATAAAATATTTAGTGAGCCCATTTTTACTGGTGAGTTCCTAGTGCTAAAGATTCAATCTGTTTGCATGAATTATTATTTTTTAATATAGTTTTAGTTCTTGTGTTAAAAGGTGTGTGTCCTGTTTTCATCTGGACTTAATTATTCATTTATTTTTAGCTGTTTTTGTCTGTCTGTCCCTTTTTTAGTAGCATCTTTTTGTGCGGATGCTCTTAACTCGAGAGGGACCTGGGGGCATATCCACCCACGAGAGTTCCAGTCACTCTTTTGCGTGTTGATCATGCCGCTGATGGATATCACTGGTTGCTTTTGATTAATGGGTATTCTGGTTTTCTTGTATGAATTTCACTGAACACAGATGCATAGTCGACCCTGTTAGTTGATGAGGATCCATAGGTGACCCCAACGTTATGAGGCTTGGTTAAGTTTTTAAGTATGAATGCATGTTCACTGAGTTCATGTAGTGCTGTATTGGTATCACAATATTTCAACTCATTTGTTTTCTGAGTTTGGTGTTTTCTTGATTATGCTAGTTCTAAATAACAAATGAAGATATGTTTATGGAATTGCTTCAACTATCAGTTCACTAGGTACCTGGGGTTTTATGTTTCTTTCAGGTATGTCTGCCGGATTGATATTTTTGCATAGTGAGACATTTGATCTGAGCAGAACCAAGGTTTCTGAAAATGATCAGGGTAATGCTTCTTCAGAAGTAGCAAAGGATATGGAGTCTTCTGTTGGGCCAAAGGTTGCTGAAGAAAGTGAAATGAATGAGAGTACTGGACCTGTGGGAGTCAGAAGTGATTTAGAAGCACAACCTGCTGACACTTCCATTCACACTCTGACACATCAGGTCAAATTTTATGACTTTGGATCTCGTGATATTGATTCTCAAGGTCAGATAAAGGCAGTTTCTGATGTACTGGGGCTTAAAAGTTCTCGAGATGAACCCTTGGGGGAGATAACTGAAATGGGAATTGAGAGAGGGAGTGACGAAGTTGCTGAAGCGGTAAATTCCTCAATTGATCCTGTTTCTGGAGATATTTGCAATGTGACAGCTGACTTGGCAGTGCAGCCAACTCTTGTTGATAAAACCAATGATCCATCTGCTTATCTGCCAAAGGATGTATCAAGCATGTCACCTAATGAGAAATTGGATTCTCAAACTGTTGGGGGGGATGCTTCTATGGAGGATATAAGCAATGGGAAAGCAGTTAATTCCCTTGAAATCATACAAGGTGATGTTGGAATAGGAGCAGATGTTCAGTCACATTGTCTTAAACCTGCAGATGGTGATAAAGCTTCACTTGCAAGTGAATGCAATATCCTAGGTTTTGAAAATGGTACCCAAACTTTGGAGGAAACAGAGCATAATAAGAATGAGGATGTAGTCCTGCCTGCCGAGTTTGGTTGTGAGGAAAAAGACCCTCTTACTTGCAGTGGAGAAATTAAAATAGACTCTATGGATTCTGTAGAGCTTCAATTGGATGTGAGTAATGCTTCTTTGAATGATAAAGAAAATCTAAACTGTCTGGAGTCTGATCCACAGAGTATCATGGATGGAGAAATTCCTGCCCTTGACCATCCTGGTGTTGAAGATCATAGGGTAAGTTGTAGTCTTCATCCTTTTTTTTTTTAATAGTTTTACTCACTCCTTTCAGTTTACTCTGACATGCACATCTATATACATGTACGTGTGAATGCACAGACTCACAAGTTGTTGCATAAAATATGGTTCGCTGGCAAGTTACTCTTTTCCTTATTGAGCATTTGTTTGGTGTAGTCTATATTTTTCAGGCACATGACCATCTCCACAATTATGCTTTGTATTATATGTCATAGATTTTCACTATAATGTCTGGAAGTTCTCTCTTATATTTCTTGTGCATGATTTAAATAGAATCCTTGGCTTATGTTGCAGGTTTTTGAAGATGCCACAGTTGATAATGACACAGGTTCAATTTTTCTTTCTTTTGTTTGTCATTGATGCTCAATTTAGAAATTTGATTGTGTCCTAGACGTTAGTTGTGTGACCTTGTGAAGTGAATTACTTCATGAAGTTGTTTTAGCTAAATAAGCTATAAAGATTTCAGAATACTTGCAAATTTCCCATGAGATCGGTGTACACTATTTCTGTGCTAGTTTCACAACCTCTAAAATCTGAAAACAGAGGAGCTACTTTCACTTTTAGCTTTTCATTCTCTGTTGCTGTGGGTTTGAGATATGAATGAATTGCTAATGAGATATGCCTCTTATGGGTGACAGTGTTGGTAATCTTGTTCATTTTGGAGTGGAATTTGCTGCGGTTTTAATTCAGAGAAACATCTTTTACTGATTCTATGTTAAATTGGTGGCCCTTGGTTCCTCTAATATATAGTATTTTGCCTTTCTCCCAGAATTCCTGAATGTAGATGATAATGAGGTAACTGAAGAATACGATGAAAGTATGCCATGTTCTGAAGAAACTCGTCTTGTTGAGAACAGTGGATGGTCTTCTCGCACCCGGTGTGTATGCCTCTTTTGTTCAGTTTTATTTCTTAATACTCGGGGCAGTAAATTTTTCCCTGCTAAGAAAGATGCTAGAGACATTTTCACTTGCCTGTCACTTCACTGAATTTTGGATGGTATCAACAGGTTTTGTTTTTTTTTTGTTTTTTAGTGGGAGCCTGACCTAGCTATCAAACTGATCATAATTGTATATTTAGGCTTACCTACCATGGTCAATATTTTGATTACACACTGTTCTCTTTTGTTTAGCAAAGGCTTTGGAGTGGAGATGCTAGGTGGTGGTCAATGTTGTTTCTCCTGTTTGAACTTCTGGCACCATAGATAGGGCAGCTTATCATAACACTGCTCTCAAGTTGTTTAATAGTCAGGGTTTCTAGTTTTTACCATGTTTTACCCCAACCTGGATTGACTATTTGGAAATATAGGCTGATGATTTGGTTTAAGGTTTTCGAGATTCTGATTGACTTCATGATGTGTCTTATTGCAAGGACACAACCTCCACACTGATGACGTCATATTGAAAAAATTTAAAATTGAAATTTTTATAGTTTTTCTTACAAATTAGTTTGTCATGTCCATGATGTGGACGGTGTGTCAAGTAGGACTCATCTCATCATGAACACAACTAATCTGATAGACTTCATTTCTTATACTTAGATGTCTTGCAATGATTTGAATAAAAATTCTTATCAGTCCATATTGATTGACTCAAACTTGAACAACTTAATGATGTTCTGTTTTTTCTCCATTTTTTAGGGCTGTTGCCAAGTATCTACAGACATCATTTGATAAGCAAGCTGTACAGGGAAGAAAGGCCCTCACCATGGACAATCTATTAGCTGGTAAAACTCGTAAGGAAGCATCGAGGATGTTTTTTGAGACGTTGGTATGTATGTTAACTTTTCCTGGTTGATTGAAGTTATATTTTATCTTGCCATCTTCTCTTCCGAGATTTAGTGGAGAGCTTTTAGCGAAACCTTTATTTAACGAGTAAAAAAATTTTTATTAATAAGAAATAGGCAAATCCTAACTACATAAGACATGTACAAGAGAATGTACCAAATTAGGGCTAGATATAGATACAAGGAAATCAGAAGACTAAGTTCCTTGATGTCTTTTGCTATAGCCCAAAGGAATGATGTATTGAAAAGGAATCTTTTAAGATTCAGAGTGTGATCTCGATCATTCAGGAGCTTGATATAGAATCTCGACCTTCCCAGGCATAGCCCATGCTAGCCCAACTCTGTTGACCAAATTATTCCATAGGGATCTAGCAACCTTACAATGAAGGAGCAAGTGATCCACTGTTTCTCCACTATTTTTGCACATATGGCACCAATCGATAATGATGATCTGGCATTTCCTTAGATCGTCTGTGGTCAGAATCTTTCCCAAGGAGGCTGTCCATACGAAGAAGGCAACTTTAAGAGACTCCTTAGTCATCCAAATGCTCCTCTAAGAAAAACAATCGTTAGCTTGAGCAGTGATGACCTTATAGAATGAATGTACAGAGAATTTACTTTTCTTAGAGTGAATCCAAAGCATCTTGTACATCGGATGGAGCCTCTATCCGCATTGCAAAATACCAACATATCGTCTGCAAACAATAAATGAGAAATATCAATTATGCCTTGGTTGATATCCACCACTGAAAAACCTGAGAAAAAACCACCCCCAGTTACAGTAGACAACATTTTATCTAGAGCACCCATGACAATGGCGAAGAGTAGAGGAGAGAAGGGATCACCCTGTTTCAATCCCTAGGAAACTCTGAAGAAGCCAATTGATCACCATTCACTAATATCGAGAACTGGACTGTGGAAACACAATGCCTAATCCACAAACGTCGTTTCTCCCCAAATCCATGCCTCCCAAGCAAGTAACTAGGAATTCCTAGTTGACATGATCATAAGACCTTTTCCATATCTAATTTACACAAGACACGTAGTACTCCTGACTTAATTCTTCTATCCAAACATTTGTTGGCAATTAGCACCGAATCTAAAATGTCTGCCTCTTATAACTAAAGCATTGTGTCTTCAAAATGGTTTTCTCCATAACTACGCCCATCCTATTAATGACGACTTTCAAAATGATCTTAAACCACCTCATTCACACGGGTAATAGGGCGATAATAATCCTTAACATCTGAAGCCCTGATTGTCTTGGGGATGAGTGCAATTAAAGTAGCTTTGAGGATTTTCTCAAAATTCCCAAACAAGAATAGTTCCTGGAATACCCTTATAGCATCCTCCTTGATCACATCCCAACAAGACTGAAGAGTGCCATAGTGACCTGACTGTACTTGGTGCCTTGTCTCTAGTCATTCTTCTAACCACTAGATGAACCTCATCCTCTTCAAATGGCCTCTCCAACCGAGCAACATTTGGTTGGTCATTTGTCTCAAATGTTAGTCCATCAAGTTTTGGCTTCATGCCAATGGTACCATGAAGGATTTCTTATTTCTTTTACCGATTAAAAAAAAGGAAATCCTTTATAGTACCTGGCAATATGATCATTGATCTCATCGTATTCCCAGGATACAAGGCCAGCAATATTGAGCATTTGAAAAGAATATTATGATATTGTGTGTTCTTGGTGATCTGCAGTGTACTTCAGGTGATGCCATGTAAATTGTAGATGGTGCAGATTACTAAGCAGTTAAGAATCATATTCATGGTGGAATGTGAGGATGCTTGCTCTTAATTGATAGAAGTTTTGGTAATGGAAGTCCGAAAGATGTGTACATGCATGAAGTTGTGGGTGTGTGATGATAATCGAATTTTTATTAATAAACACAGATTTGGGTGAGAAATTCCATTTCATTTTCCATAAATTATACATTTCATCCCTAAAAAAATCTCAAGTTGGTTTGGAGCTAGAGGAACGAAAGAAGTTTTGAAGATCAAGTGCAGTCAACGGAGGAGCTTAGAAGTCTATTTTTCAATACTTTACTCCATTGGTTGATTGTTATTGATTTTCATGGCTGGTCGTTTCATGGATTCCTTGTATCGCTAAACTAAGAATGCCTAGGCGTTGCTCTTGTATATGTCCCGTATACTTGGGTTTTGCCTATTCTTTTGATCAATAAAATCTTGTTTACTGATGGAAAAAAAAAACAAAATCTCAAGTTGGTCCTTGTCACGTTTTGGGTTTTCTAAAATGTTTCATTTTGGTTTCCCCCCTTATGAGGATGAATTGCAGGGACAGAATTTGCTGCCCTGTCAGTATTTTAATGGTGTGGCATATATTGAAGCACCTGACTATAAAATACGGAGGATTGACACACCTAACCATAAAATCTAAATCCTCCATAGATCTACTCAAATTACAGCCTTGCCTCCCCTCACGGCTATTAACTCCACCACCTGTTGGAGCATTCAGTCCCAAACACACATAAAACTGATGACCGCAAGGCCCTAGCCAATTCATCGCACATAAAATGAAGCAACAATGATTGAAAGTTTCCTGCTTTTCTTGCTTATAGAACACCAATTCATCACTCCTATTTGCCTCAAGTTATCCATGCTTAGAATCTTCTCTAAAGTTGTCCATACAAAGAAAGCCATTTTAGAGGGGGATTTGTTCCTCAACTTGCTTTTCCAAGGAAGAGAGTGTTCAGCTGCCGGACTAAGAACTTAATAGTAAAGGTCTAACCTCAAAACTTTTTCCTTCTAGAGTAAATCCACTCCAGCCTCAAGTTTCTCTCTCAATCCAACGGCTGAGAAGCGAAGAGACCAAATCCACTTCTCAATCCTCAGTAGTCTGATAACAGAAATGGTCCACTGTGGATACATTAGAAACATGGTAAAGCTCATCAATTCACATCCCTATGCAACACGAGATTCTAAAGAGCTCTAAGTAGACTACTTTGCGGGCTTGATCCTCACACCACATGTAGAAAAATCTGATTTTGGACTCATCTCTCATCTCATATGTAATTGATTAGGAGAATTCTCCCCATTCTTGGCAAATATGCTTTTGCATTTGTACTATGAATGCCCCATTGACCCCATCAAAGTGCCATCCACCCTACATACTTCAATAGTTACTTTCCTCCAATGATTGGTGTAAATCCTGCATCTCCATTGCATAGCGCCACAACCATTTGTCCAATAATGCTCAATTAAATACTATTAGCTTTGTCTTCCAAACTGCCTGAAGAAATCCACATATTGTAGGCCTACTAACTGGATGACATATGGCTTCACCATCTACTCCACCCCACAAAATCCTCCTGAAGCTTCTCAATGCTATAGGCTTGGCCATACCCACTGACTTGGGAAGAGGGACAGAAAATATGTAGGCAAGTTAGAAACCAGGCTCCTAATCAAAGTGATTCGATCCCCTCTAGTCAAACAAAGACACTCCCATCCCGCCAATCACCTTCCTATTTGCTCAATGATATTTTCCCATAGTGATTTTACCTTGTACAACAACTAATAAAAAAAATTACCTAGTATGGTGTCCCCCTAGAATTTGGATAAATCCCAATACTTCATAGGCAATGACGTTACGCTACAACCTAGAATACAAGCCAATACCCCAATGTATTCCACATCATTGGTGGAATCCAACTCGAATTCGGCCAAATTGACTTTCAACCCCGAAATACCCTCACAATATGGTAGCAAAGTTGCTAATGTGAGAAGTGTTATGGATTATACTCACAAAATATCAATGTATCATCTTCAAATAGGAAATGAGACACTGGCAGCTCGTCCTTATTCCTTTTCCCGTTGAAAAACTTGTGAGAACTTCCCAGTCCACCACCGAACTTTGGTCAATGCTTCCATGATCATTGTGAAGAGAAATGGATCCCTTTGATGCAGAATGTGGGAACTTTTGAAGAAACCAATGGTGTACTGTTAATCAACAGAGAGGCCCAAAGGGAGGCCCAAGGCACATTTGGGCCTATATTTCAAAAGGATTAGTTAATGATCCAATTGGAGCCTCCCTCGTTGAAACTGTTATAAAGAGCAAGAATTTCTCATTCTCAAGTAATGTGGGATCTTATACATCTCCTACTCTTATCACTTATCAGAATGGAGTATCATAATCTCCCTCCCTCCCCCCCCCCCCCCCCCTCCTCTTTGTATTCTCAACGTCCTCGGTGGGCCAGTCCGTCGTATGTGGCACAGCCTAAGTCCCACATTTCTAGTTGTGATAAGCTTTGATACTATTTGTAAAAAGGACTAGTCAATGTTACAATTGGAGCTCAATTGGAACCATTATAAAGAGCAAGAACTTGTCATTCCCGAGCAATGTGGGATTCCATACACCACCTATCCTTAGTAGAAATACAATGTGCTATCCAAAATCGATAGGTTTTGCTTGCATGCACTAATGTATCTTGTATATTTTGACGTGTCTTTAATGTGCACTTGCGGTCATGTATGGGGCTGTGCGTATTCAAGCATGCATGATGCATGTGTGCTTAAGATGAAAGGTTTCTAGGACAAAAGTGTGATGCAGTCATGACGAATGAGGACTAGAGTCTAGTTTTGATGATTAGCTTTGTACTATTATAAATTCTGCTTACCCTCCTAAAAATGAGAATGGGGGAACTGGATGCTGAACCTCAACCTGTGGAGTATTTGGGAAGGATGATAGTTGATTTCTTAAGCAATGTTTCCAAATCGGAACTTTTAGATCACTTTTACGAGGGTTTTTATTTAGTTTTGCTTTCTGAGTTTCCCTGAAGGATACAATTTGCTTATGTATTAACTCACTCTTTTGCAGGTTCTTAAGACAAGGGATTACATACACGTAGAGCAGGCAAAGCCCTTTGACAACGTAAATATAAAACCTCGAGTAAAGCTCATGAAGTCGGATTTCTGATATCTTACATAGGGAAGGCAGATACGGTTGAAAAGAACCATGTAGTTTTAGTGTTATGATGCTCGGCAGGGATGGGGGATTTTTTCCTTGGTTATATTTTTTTCTCTTTGATTATGTATTTTCATCTATAATTTGTAGGTTAGGAATTGTCTTTTGTTAGTCCATGTAACTTGTAGTTTTAACATCTGATCGACGATGTTGATTCTAGCAATAGCGTTGTAGTGTGAATCATATTTATATGTATATATCTGTAAAATATCACCATTTGCATTGAAGATGCCCATTTATTTGTTTGGTGGAAGAGAAAAAAACACAAAAATCGACCAATCATGTGTTGCAAGTTCTCAGCAAGTATATTGCGAAATGTTTTTATTCTCGGGTACTATAAACATCTAGCGTTTTGAGTAAAAGAGGGCTAGTTTTGTGTTCATGACTGTTCTTGAATCTTCTGGTTAATTATAAAAAGTTTGTCAGACGTTTTTAATGTGTACGTAGATCTTAGACTTTGTGCAGGAATCCTAGTTGACACCATAAGTGATTTATAACAATGTTTCGTGGGCTCTGCCGCCTAAAAGACCGAAAATAGGAAAGAAAAATTACAGGTTCCGTGAGTGAATTATTTCCTTTCCCTTGGAGTTGGGCTGAACATGGAACAGCTTGTAGTTCCGCGTTTAATGCCCAATTCTTGTCCCAGGGAGTGTCTGAGCGTTCAGACCTTAAATCCGGAAAGCTACGTTGAAAGCAATGAAGCATCTAGATTTTCCATCTTTCCAAACATAATTATAAGGGAAAACGCTTTAGACCGGTTGGGCTGTTTATACTCAAATAACAGCCTGCCAATCATCTGATGCCACGTAGGAGAAAGCTGTAAAATGTTAGTAGACCGTGAAACAGGGAATCAGAAGGCTTCAGCTTGAGTTTTTCGTTTGCCCTTTCCACGATCGTGAGCCACGGGTTTTCTCCCTTCTGCCATTTGCCTTAGCCCGACGCCGGCGGACGGCCAAAATCGCAGCCCGTCACCGACGAAAGTATCTCAGCCCGACGCTGACTCAATCATCGCAGTCTGAAACCGACGCCGAAGTAAATCGGAGACTGAACCATTTGAGTCCGAAACCATTCACCCTTCCGAATCGTACTGCCCTTCTCAGTCCGAAACCAGCTCAGCTACCGTTGTTCGCACCGCCTGTATATCAGTCCAACACCGACGCAGCTTAGGATATTATTGGCCGACACAACCGGTTGCCCAGAAGGAGTTATCATGGCTGACACGATATGTGTTTGATTAAATGTCACAAAGGGCTCTGTTATGTTATATTCACATATTCCGGTTGGATTTTTGGCTAAACATTTGAAATATTTGAGATAGCCAGAAAAGAATAAACATTTGAAATATGAATTTCCATAGATACGTAAAAAGTGGCGAATATTAATATAAAAAATCTTGTTATTTCTTATATTTATAAAGCTCTTACTAAATCTGGATCTTCGCATGGCTTAAGCACATCATCAAACTTGGAAGATGAAGAACAATTTAGCCATGTATTGATTGATCCCTTATCACCCAAAAAAACAGGCATCCTGTCTGTAATGTTAGATAAAAAAAAAAAAACTAAAGCATACTACCACTCAACTCTGGCAGCATGGACAAATTGGTTAGTAGATGGAAAGGAAACATCCTGCGCCTCAAACTCTTAAAAGAAAGAATTTGAAACAAGTAGACATGGGAAGTTGTTATGTATGATCCATTCTAGCCGTACTCGAAGTTTCTAAATTTGGATTCTTTTTTTTTTTTTTTTTGAATCTTGATTTGTTTTTTGTTTTGCCCTTTTTCATTGGCCAATGATATTCCAACCACTACTTCGAAGCTAGTCCACATGAGTGATAGCTTCGACTTTGATTGGTGGAGTCTGATCAATCTTATCCCATATATTTTTCCCATATATCTATTGCGGGTTCCTATTTATAATACCAACAAATTAATGACGTTGTGATAAGTAGCTGGAAAACCACTAGGGAATATCAATTCTAAAGCCATATGTTATATAAGTAACAATCATTTGCATATATCTTCATAATTATTTATCAAAAAAATTTATTCAACGTTTTGTTAGTTATTAGATCATATATTACATTCCACTCTTTTTGAGGATTTTAATTTTTTTCTCAAACATGGTGGTGTTGAGCCATGTTAGATAGATTTATAATTTGGTTGTGGTTGTTTTTTAATAACTATTGAATTTACGATGTGGTTTTTTTTTTTTTATGAAAGGAACAAAGTTATTGGGTTGATAGTGATAAAGTTGATGATGATAGTGTAGATGCACAATTTGATGTCAATGCTGAAGATGGGGTGAATGATGAGCGTAATGTGACTCTTGAAGATTGTGTGAATGTCGAAGATGGGTTGAATGTTGAAGAAGGAGTCAATCTTCAAGAACAAGTGAATGTGGAAGATTCGAGTAGTGGGGCTTTGGAGCCATTTATTGGTATGATATTTGACGATGTGGAAGACGCCCAATCATTTTACAAAGCTTACGCAAGACGGAAAGGTTTTGCAATTCGGACAAATCATACTCGATTGTCGAAAGATGACAAAAAACTTTGTGCAGTAGACTATGTTTGCACAAGGGAAGGATTTCGGCGGGTAAGTCGAAAAGAAAAAGAAAGAACAGTTCCTGAGATTGCTGAGACAAAGATTGGATGTAAAGCAATTATGGGAGTAAAAAAAGATGGTGAAAAGTGGATGGTGAACAAGTTTGTGGTTGGACATAACCACATTCTACTTACACCAAGGAGTGCTAGTTTGCTCCGCGGAAATAGAAAGGTTACTAAAGTCCAAAAAAACCTTATCATGACTTTGAATGAGTCCGGTGTACCGACAAGAAAGATTATGTCAGTGTTGAGTAAAGAATCAGGTGGTGACTTCAATGTTGGCTGTATTGATAAGGATGTTGAAAACTACTTGGGAAACAAGAGGAGAAAAGTATTTGAAGAGGGGGATGCGCAAAGGTTATATTCTTACTTTCTTGAGCGACAACTCACAGAACTTGGGTTTGTGTACTCCATGCAAGTTGATAAGGATGGGTGTATGGGAAGTTGTTTTTGGGCTGATGCGCAATCAAGAGCTGCATATCAGTATTTTGGAGATGTTGTTACATTTGATGCCACATACCTGACCAATGTGTATAAGATGCCATTTGTGCCATTTTCTGGAGTTAACCATCATCATCAGACCATAATGTTTGGTTGTGCGTTATTGGTTAATGAAACAGCTGAATCATATACATGGTTATTGAGGACATGGCAAGAGGCAATGCTTGGTAAAGCTCCTGCAACTATTATTACCGATGATGACAAGGCAATGGCGAAGGCAATTGCAGAGGTACTCCCGCATACAACTCATAGGTTATGTTTGTGGCATATTTTACAAAAGTTTCCTGAACACTTGGCCCATGTTTATAACAAATTTCTGGACTTTGACAAAGATTTCCGTCATTGCATCCATGAGACAATTACAACTGATGAGTTCGAGCAAGAATGGGGCTGTATATTAGAGAAGTATGAACTAGAAGAAAATAATTGGTTGCAGAATCTTTATAGCCGACGGGATAAATGGGTTCCGGCTTACTTGCGTTCGACATTTTGTGCTGGCATGTCAACAACTCAAAGGAGCGAAAGCATGAACAAATTTTTCAAAGATTACGTTCGTTCAAGCACTATGGTAAGTGATTTTGTGTATCAGTATGAAAAAGCAATAGATGCACGTTACTTTAAAGAAAAAGAGAAGGATGTGCGGACAAGATTTACGCAGGCTATATTGAAGACACCTCTTAAAATTGAAGAGGAGGCGACAATGGTTTATACAAGAAAGTCTTTCATGATCTTCCAAGATGAACTGTTCAATAGTTTACGGTACAAAGCTACAAAATTATCTAAAGAGGGTGAAAGAAAGACATATGGAGTGGTAATAAGTGGTAAAGAGAAACCACTTTATCATGTGACATTGGAAAATGGTGAAGAACAGACAACATGTACATGCCAATGTGGGAGTTTATGGGGCTTCTTTGTCGGCATATCTTGTGTGTTTTTGGCAAGAAATCGATATTAGATAAATTGCCACAGCATTGGGTGAAAGAAAGATGGACTATTAATGCTAAGGCTCGACCCATTCCTGACATACCATTAATTGAAGGGCAAGTTCAGGTAGGACAAGATGATCCTATGATGAGAAAAAACAAGTTGATGATTCAACTTTATGACATTGTTGAACTTGGCTCACAGTCAACTGAAAAACACAATCATCTATGTCTTGCATTGGAGAAGGTTCATAAAGAGTTACTTGCAATGGAAGATCATGTAGCATGTTCACAAAGAGGGGAGTCAACCAATATTATCCAAAACGAAAGAAGTCAAGTTGTATCGAATTTTTCACAAACGGTCCAGGATCCTCCACGGGTGCCAACAAAAGGACGGCCAAAATCGTTGAGATCGAAAAACCCAAAAGAAACACAGACAACAAAGAAAAGACGTTGTAGCATTTGCAAGAATGAGGGACATGTTAAAAACAATTGTCCTTCAGTGAGGTATATTCCTATTTAGTTGTATTTTATCAATTTATTATCATGATATGAAATTAAGCATGTTTGTGTTTTGTTGTTGTTTATGTAGGGATTTTGGGCAAGCAACTGACAACACATCAATACATTTAGAATGATTGATGGCTTCCCATGTGACATTGTAAGTGATTTAGAACTCACTTGTAAGTGAATAAATGTCTTACTTATTTTATCGGTTAAAATAATCTGTCATTATTTTGCGTGTGACAGGGAATGTAGCAGATTTGCTTGATTTACATGGTCCTTTCTTTAGAAGTGGCATTTTTTGTAATAGAATGTAGATACATGACACTTTTGTAATGGTGTTTCACTTTTGTGGCACTTTATTGGTTTTGGGATTTTTGTTAGAAGATTTTTGTTTGAAATTATTGTAATGGGATTTTGATAGAAGGTTTTTGTACCAATGTGGCACTTCATCTAGTCAAATTATAATTTTGCCCTACTTTGAAGAACGCGTGGTGAAAAGTGGATTTTACCTTTTTTCATAATTTCTTCAATTTTCCCTTCCAAATGATAGCCCTTTATAGCATGTTTTGGACAACGAAAAAAAAAAAAATATACCAAAGTCGAAATACATTCCAAATTCATTCTACAATTGATCTCAGAATAAAGTCCCGAAATTTCAAATGCATTCAATTCATAGGATGTTCTCATTACATAAGAGACATTTAGTACATTTACTACAACGGTTTACATGAGTCGTAGCAGTGGCCGAGATACACTATAATTTATTGGATTCATAAAAAGTACACTACAAGCTATTATTAAAAAAAAAAACCATGTCAAGATTAATACTTTTAACACTCTCATGTATTTCTTCTCCAATGCTTTAAATTTGGATTCTTCGATGCGTAGCCGCTCATGAAGTACCCTCTCGTGCCTCCGTTCAGCTAACTCCAATGTCATCTTATAGCAATTTTTTTGCTGACTTTGAAGATCAATCCACTCAAAAAAACCACATTGTTTATTCATCTTATAGTTTGGACAATTGAAAAATCTTCTACCAAAAGTATTTGCTTTTCCAGAAATCCGTAGCTTCGCTTGGCAGCCACAATAGCAAAGTGGTCTCTCCAAACTTGTGCAAGAATGAGAAGCAGAACTCATTTGCTAAAACGGACATAATCAGATAAGTATATATTAGACAACAATTAAGAGGAATTCTAAGTTAGTAAAAAGAACTAAAAGAACTACATGAACTAAATTTAGTCAAAAGAACTAAAAGAAATAAAAGAACTAAAAGAATCACATGGGTTTAGGGTTTAGGGTTTAGGGGTTTGGGGTTTAGGGGTTTGGGGTTTGGGGTTTAGGGGTTTAGGGTTTAGGGCTTAGGGCTTAGGGGTTTAGGGTTTAGGGCTTAGGGCTTAGGGTTTAGGGTTTTCAGTTTAGGGTTTTTGGTTTAGGGTTTTAGGGTTTAGGGTTTAGGGGTTTAGGGTTTAGGGGTTTAGGGTTTAGGGTTTGGAGTTTAGGGGTTTAGGGTTTAGGGTTTAGGATTTAGGGGTTTAGGGTTTCGGGTTTGGGGTTTAGGGGGTTAGGGTTTAGGGTTTAGGGGTTTAGGGTTTAGGGTTTAGGGAGGCATTCTAAGTTGTTGGGCAAGCAAGTGATTCCTAATTATTATACACATTCCAGTAATTTTGTACTGTAAAGTTGCCTTTGTATATTATTGTACAGATTGATTTCTAAAGCCTTATAAGTTGTCGGGCAAGCAAGTGATTTCTAATTCTTATACACATTCCAGTAATTTTGTACTGTAAAGTTGCATTTGTATATTATTGTACAGATTGATTTGTAAAGCCTTCTAAGTTGTCGGGCAAGCAAGTGATTTCTAATTCTTATACACATTCCAGTAATTTTGTACTGTAAAGTTGCCTTTGTAGATTATTCTACAGATTGATTTCTAAAGCCCAACCTTCTGCTCTTTAGAACATTTTTAGCCTCACCAATTCATATGGTGAAATTCCTCTTAGCTAGTTTATAATGGGATGGTCATATCTAAACCATGCACTGATGGAAATATACACTTCATCAATCTACAATTAGATCAACTATGATGCCCCCAAATCCCCATGCCCAAACACGGGAAAATCGAGACGTCCGGATGGTGACAACCCGGGTCACCATCCTAGCGACGGGTGTCAGTGTGTGCAAAGGCAACATATGTGCACAAAGAAACACGCAGCGGATAACGAAAGTCATAACTAAGTACCAGAATTTTTTTTAACATAATACAAGCTGTTTAAAACGTACATAAGTAAAATATTACAAAAACACAAATACAGTTTTAAACCAAATATAAAGCATAGCATCAGCAACCTGGCAGAGCCGCATCCTCGGGCTCAGCCTCCTCCTCTTCATCCTCAAACTCTGCACCAAAAGCTACGGAACCAAAAATGGTACCGCAGGTAAGTAAAACCCAAACACTACCAGATAAAAACACATAGAACTCAAACAATATGCATGAAACATGCCCAATGCACAAAGCCCACAAAACACGATTTTTCCACACACGCCAAAAATCCCATTTGGCCCAAAAACACATCCTTTCCGAAAAACACGCCAAAAGTCACATTTGGCCTTTATCCGACTCAAACTAGAATCCATTTTATCCGTATGCACCATGACCTCCCCTAGGGGTCATCCGCACACCCTGGCTCCAGTGCCACACCGCAGAGTACCACTACGCATGTGACACCTAACGAGCGATGCCCAGTTCCACGCCTCGCCTGTTCGTAGCCAAGCATCCTCTAGCCTTCACCAGCGAAGGGCCACGGAGTCGGTGCGTAGAGCGATGCCCGGTTCCGCGCCCGGCGCGTTCGTAGCCAAGCAACCCCTAGCCCCCGCTCCCGTCGTCGCCCTGCGACAACCCAGGGGACATCACTCAGTTTATTCTGCTCCCGAGTGACCAGAGGAGCTCCACCGAGATAATACCCCATCCTGGCTTGGGGTCGTGATACACACGCACCCGTAAGACCACCTTCGCCAATACACAGGCTTTTCACACTATTTCACAAACACACGTGCATGCACCATGCAATGCCATAACAATGCATAATAAAATAATCCAACAACATAAATCAAATAAACAGGCAACTCCGTCCTCCATCTATCGGACCCCCGAACTCCTCGGACTCAGTCCGGAATCAACCAACCAGCAGATAAAATTATTGAATGAGCAATATATTTTTAAATCTGAAAATAGGGTTTGGAAAATACTTACAGCGCTATATGGCAATTTTAGAAAACACGCGGTGTTGCAAACGGCGGAGAAAAAGCAACGTCACAGTGAAAATTCACTGTGGCCGTGGGTTGTGAAAAACCCACTTTTGAACGGGGACAAACTAGGGCTTGGGATTGATAGGGAATGGTCTAGGGATGATTGTGAAGCTATTGGAAGTGGTGGTTGGCCGTGGGTGACGGCGAAAACGGCGGTGGGAGGCCGGATTTCCCAAAAAGGAAAGCTAGCTCGTAGGAGCTGTTCCGGTGGTCGTTGGTGGCCGAAAATAGGTGGGTTAGGATGGCAAGGGACCGGTGATGAAGTGGTGAAGCAATGGTGTCCGGAGGTGGAGCGACGGCGGCGGATCGGAGCCAAACCCGTGCGGGCTTTGAAGGGCTTTTCCGGCCAAACGGCTGGCCGGATGGGGGTGGGTTTTGGTGGGAAGGTGCGCCGGAGGGAGGGGAGTCGAACGGTGCTGGCGGTGAGCCACACGGTGGCCGGACGGCAGCGGTTCGAACGGTTGAAGATTTCCGGCGTGAGGGAGAGAGAAGAGAGAGAGAGACCGGGGGGGTCGAGCGGGAAAGGAGAGAAAAAAGAAAAAGAAAGAAAAAGAAAAAAAAGAAAGAAGAAAAAGAAAGAAGAAAAAGAGAAAAAGGAAAAAGAAAAGGAAAAAGGAAAAGAGATGTAGGGAAAAAGATGAGGTCTAAACCTCATTCTGGAAAACAAAACTAAAACGCTGAAACGAGATTAAAAACCACAAGACAACTAAAAGAAATAAAACACAACATCAATTAAATAATAAAAAAAATAATTTTAAAACGCAAATAAATTAAAATAAATAACTAATATATTAATTAAAATAAAAACAACCATTTCAGCGAAAATACACTCAAAAGCGGGTCATCACATCCTCCCCTCCTTATAAACAAATTTCGTCCTCGAAATTTGCAGAGCAACCACCAACTTAAAGCAAGCCACGTGAAAGCACATAAACCAACTGTGACCAAGATTAAGATACATACCTTCTCTATTCAAACAAATACGGGTACTGCTCCCTCATGTTCGCTGCTCGCTCCCAAGTGAAGTCTTGAACTAACGGATCTCCCCAAGCCACTTTAACCAAAGGTATCGTCTTGGACCTCAACTGTTGCTCCTTCCAATCCAAGATCTGCGACGGAACAACTTCATAAGTGAGATCCGGTTGCAACTGAATACCCGCTGGGTCGACGAAGCGTGGTTCTTGCTGTCCAAAGCTCTTCTTTAGGGATGATATGTGGAAGACATCATGAACATCCCCAAAATAATCTGGCAAAGCAACTCTATAGGCGACGGACCCTACTCTCTCCAGAATCTGAAAAGGGCCGACGTACCTCGGATCTAGCTTCCTCTTCTTACCAAAACGCTTAACACCTCTCATGGGAGAGACTTTAAGGTAAACCCAATCACCAACTTCAAACGACAACTCTCTCCTCCTGGTATCAGCGTAGCTCTTCTGGCAACTCTGAGCTGCCGCCATTTTATCTCTGATGATCCGGACTTGGCTTTGCATCTCTTGAATTATTTCGGGTCCAATTATCCTACTCTCCCCAACTTCATCCCAACACAAGGGCGACCTGCACCTTCTCCCATAAAGAGCTTCATAGGGAGCCATCTGAATGGTCGCATGGAAGCTGTTATTGTATGCAAACTCGATGAGCGGCAAATGATTTTCCCAACTCCCTTGGAATTCCAAGACACATGCTCGCAACATGTCTTCCAGGGTCTGAATGGTGCACTCTGAATGGCCGTCTGTCTGCGGGTGATAAGCAGTACTGAACTTCAACTTAGTACCCAAAGCTGCCTGCAAACTCTTCCAGAACTGCGACGTGAACCTCGGGTCTCGATCCGACACTATACTCTTTGGTATGCCGTGTAGTCGCACTATCTCTTTGACATACAAACGGGTCAACTTACCCAAAGAGTCGGTGTTATTAACAGGCAGAAAATGAGCACTCTTCGTTAATCGGTCCACAATCACCCAAACAGAATTCTTCCCACTAGGCGTTCTCGGCAACCCCACTACAAAGTCCATCGTGATTTCATCCCACTTCCACTCAGGAATAGGGAGGGGTTGGAGCATACCTGCAGGTCTTTGATGCTCGGCCTTCACCTGATGGCATGTGTGGCATTTCTCAACATATAAGGCAACGTCCTTCTTCATTCCATCCCACCAGTAATTTTTCTTCAAGTCCCGATACATCTTTGTACTGCCGGGATGAACTGAATAAGGGGCCGCATGAGCTTCCGCCATGATCCGCTCTTTGAATTCAGAGTCCTTGGGGACCACTCTGCGATCTCGGAACCGAAGTATCCCATCCTTATCCATGCTATAATGTAACGGCCCTCGAGATTTTCTGACTCTTTTCCTGATGTTCAGCAACTTCGGATCCTTTCTTTGGAGAGTCTTCAATTCTTCAAAATCAGTTACCCGAATGTCAAGAACTGAAGATAAGATCTCTACTTGCTGCGAACTCTCTATAAGGAGCCTTCTCATCCCACAAAGCAGCGAATCCAATTCTGACGGCTCGGCTTCATCTTCCAAGTGGGACTTCCGGCTCAAAGCATCAGCAACTATATTAGCCTTCCCCGGGTGGTACTTGATCTCACACTGATAGTCACTGATTAGCTCCAGCCATCGCCTCTGCCTCATATTCAGATTTTTCTGAAAAAACAAATGCTTCAAGCTCTTGTGATCAGTAAATACCTCGCAAGCTTCCCCATACAAGAAGTGCCGCCAGATTTTGAGGGCAAAAACAATCGCAGCCAATTCTAGATCGTGTGTCGGATAATTCTTTTCATGGTCCTTTAGCTGACGAGATGAATAGGCTACAACCCATCCTTCCTGCATAAGGACACAACCCAAACCAAACTTAGACGCATCACTGAAGACTACGAATGACTTATGCGGTTCTGGGAGCGCTAACACTGGTGCCGTCGTCAACCTGTTCTTTAATTCCTGGAAGCTTCTCTCACATTGCTCTGACCAAACAAATTCTGTATTCTTCCGAGTCAAAGCTGTGAGAGGTCCGGATAGGCGAGCAAAACCCTCTACAAATCTTCGGTAGTACCCGGCCAGCCCCAAGAAACTCCGAATCTCGCGCACTGTAGTCGGGTGCTGCCATGACAAAATGGCTTCTACCTTACTAGGAGCAACAGCCACTCCGCCCCGGGAAATTATGTGCCCAAGAAATTTAACTTCTTCCAACCAGAATTCACACTTGCTGAGCTTGGCGTACAACTGGTGTTCTCTCAATCTCTCAAGTACCAGACTAAGATGATACACATGCTCTTCAACATCTCGGGAATAAATCAGAATATCATCAATGAACACTACCACAAAGGAATCCAGATAAGGTCGAAATACTCGATTCATCAAATCCATGAAAGGTGCAGGGGCATTAGCTAACCCAAACGGCATCACCTTAAATTCATAATGCCCATACCTCGACCTGAAAGCAGTTTTAGGCACATCCTGGTCTCTGATTCTCAGCTGGTAGTATCCCGACCTCAGATCAATTTTAGAGAACACGGCTGCTCCTTGAAGCTGATCAAATAAATCATCAATCCGCGGGAGAGGGTATTTATTTTTGATGGTCACCTTATTCAATTCCCGATAATCAATGCACATACGGAGGGTTCCATCTTTCTTTTTAACAAATAAAACTGGTGCACCCCACGGCGACGTACTAGGCTGAATAAATCCCTTCTCTACTAGTTCTTGCAACTGAGTCTTCAACTCTTTCAATTTAGCCGGTGCCATGCGATAAGGAGCTTTATGCACAGGAGCTGCTCCAGGTTCCAAGTCTATAACAAACTCCATCTCCCGAACAGGGGGTAGTCCGGGCAAGTCATCCACAAACACATCGGGGAATTCTTCCACAACTGGAATGTCTGCCAAAGACTTCTTCTCAGACGGCGTGGACACCATCTGCACCAAGAATGCATCCGTTCCCCATGCAATCTCTCTTCTTGCCTGAATCGCCGATATAATTATCGGCTTTTCTTTTAATTTACTCCCCGCAAATTCCAGACAATCACCATCTGGAAGCTGAAAGCTAATTATCCGACTTCTGCAATTAATACTCGCAGAATATCGGTATAGCCAATCCATCCCGAGGATGATATCAAAGCCCAACAACTTGAACACCACCAAATCAGCAACCAAGAACCTTCCCTCAAAATTTAACGGGCATCCCAAAGCAACCTTGGAACACCACACCATCTCACCATCGGGTAGAGCCACTACCATAGACTTCGGCAATGGTTCCGTGACCAAATTACACACCCGAGCAAACGTGGAAGATACAAACGACTGTGAAGCACCGGAATCAAACAAAGTACAAGCATAAAACTCATACAAACGGACTCTTCCTGAACCAAACACATCAACCCATGAAATCCAAAAAGCAAAGAATAAACCACATACACCAAAAATTAAATCCAACTTAAAATTAAATTAATCCATACCTGTAATTACTCCAGCATCATGGGTCGCTGGCGCCTCATCATCCACCTCTCCGGGTGTGACAGCATAAACCCGGGCTTGCACTGCTTGTCTCGGGTTGGTTATTCCACAGTGTCTACCTCCACGGCTTCCTTGAACTCTGACGGGGCAATCCTGAGCGATATGTCCCACTTGGCCGCACCGGTAACATTGGGGTCCGCTACTCATCCGACACTCGCCCTCATGAGCTCTATTACAAGCTCCACAAATAGGCACCCGTCCTCCCATACGAACACCTGAGGACGTTTGAGGTCAAGTTCTGGTCCGCTGAACAAACTTCTGGGGCGAACCCGAGCTGCTTCCTTCACCAGAAAAACTCCGCCTCTTATGCCCTGGAGGGGAGCCCACACTCTGATTATTTTCCCGCTCCACAAGGGTGGCCACATCCACTAATTCCTGAAAAGTGGATATCCGATGGCTGACCACCATACGGCGTATGTCATGGCGTAGCCCCTCCTGAAAACGATCTGCTCGCATCTCCTCAGTGGCGATAAGGTGAGGAGCAAATCGCCCAAGTTCTATGAATCTCCGGGCGTATTGTTCCACTGTTGTGCCCCCTTGGACCAGATTGGAGAACTCTCATGCCTTTTGCTTTCTTACCAATGCGGGAAAGAAGCGATCATTGAACTCTTTCTTGAAACGCTGCCAGGTCACCGCAGCGAAAGATCCCAATTCAGATTCCAGCATCACCCTCTTGGTATCCCACCAATCAGAAGCGATACCTTGCAAGAGATAGCTGGCGTAGAGTACTTGTTGTGCCTCAGTGCATCCACACACCTCAAAGGTTCTCTCCAGATCTTTGATCCATTTTCCAGCCTGAAGTGGATCCTCATCTCCAGTGAAGTGTGGAGTCCTATTCGCCAGGAAGCGTTCATAGGTGCATCCGGCTTGCACCATGCTACTGGACCCTCCTGGATACATCCAAGGTCCTCCCTGATATGGCCAAGGACCTTCTAGTTGTGGCCAAAACCCTCCTTGTTGTGGACAAGGCCCTCCTGGTGGTGGACAAGGCCCTCCTGGTGGTGGCCAGAGTCCTCCTTGTGGCCAAGGCCCTGCCTGTTGTGGCCTAATATTCTGTTGCATAAACTCCGTCATCTGCCGTATTGCTTCGGCTATGAAGTTATCCCTGGAGGTATTGTCCCGTGGTTTCTGAGTAGATTTCCTTGGTCTCCCCATTTTCCTGCCATAACACCACTCTTGACCCTCCTTTAAGAAAACAAATAAAACCATCATAAAACCAACAAAAACGAAACCAACACTACACAGCAAGAAACAAAAGAAACCAGCTTGCAAAAACATAACCAAATAAATAAAAAAAACAAGCAAACAAGCTCAAACAAATAAAACAACTGTACTTAACATAATTTTTAAAACACAACTTTTAAAAACAAAATTCTGGTACTACCTACGGGACATGTGGTTTTACCCAGAGCCAAACCGCTCTGATACCACCTGTGACGCCCCCAAATCCCCACGCCCCAACACGGGGAAATCGAGACGTCCGGATGGTGACAACCCGGGTCACCATCCTAGCGACGGGTGTCAAGTGTGTGCAAAGGCAACATATGTGCACAAAGAAACACGCAGCGGATAACGAAAGTCATAACTAAGTACCAGAATTTTTCTTAACGTAATACAAGCTGTTTAAAACGTACATAAGTAAAATATTACAAAAACACAAATACAGTTTTAAACCAAATATAAAGCATAGCATCAGCAACCCGGCAGAGCCGCATCCTCGGGCTCAGCCTCCTCCTCTTCATCCTCAAACTCTGCACTAAAAGCTACGGAACCAAAAATGGTACAGCAGGTAAGTAAAACCCAAACACTACCAGATAAAAACACATAGAACTCAAACAATATGCATGAAACATGCCTAATGCACAAAGCCCACAAAACACGATTTTTCCACACACGCCAAAAATCCCATTTGGCCCAAAAACACATCCTTTCCGGAAAACACGCCAAAAGTCACATTTGGCCTTTATCCGACTCAAACCAGAATCCATTTTATCCGTATGTACCATGACCTCCCCTAGGGGTCATCCACACACCCTGGCTCCAGTGCTACACCGCAGAGTACCACTACGCATGTGACACCTAACGAGCGATGCCCAGTTCCACGCCCCGCGTGTTCGTAGCCAAGCATCCTCTAGCCCTCACCAGCGAAGGGCCACGGAGTCGGTGCGTAGAGCGATGCCCGGTTCCGTGCCCGGCGCGTTTGTAGCCAAGCAACCCCTAGCCCCCGCTCCCGTCGTCGCCCTGCGACAACCCAGAGGACATCACTCAGTTTATTCCGCTCCCGAGTGACCAGAGGAGCTCCACCGAGATAATACCCCATCCCGGCTTGGGGTCGTGATACACACGCACCCGTAAGACCACCTAAGCCAATACACAGGCTTTTCACACTATTTAACAAACACACGTGCATGCACCATGCAATGTCATAACAATGCATAATAAAATAATCCAACAACATAAATCAAATAAACAGGCAACTCCGTCCTCCATCCATCCGACCCCCGAACTCCTCGAACTCAGTCCGGAATCAACCAACCAGCAGATAAAATTATTGAATGAGCAATATATTTTTAAATCTGAAAATAGGGTTTGGAAAATACTTACAGCGCTATATGGCAATTTTAGAAAACACGCGGCGTTGCAAACGGCGGAGAAAAAGCAACGTCACAGTGAAAATTCAGTGTGGCCGTGGGTTGTGAAAAACTCACTTTTGAACGGGGACAAACTAGGGCTTGAGATTGATAGGGAATGGTCTAGGGATGATTGTGAAGCTATTGGAAGTGGTGGTTGGCCGTGGGTGGCGGCGAAAACGGCGGTGGGAGGCCAGATTTCCCAAAAAGGAAAGCTAGCTCGTAGGAGCTGTTCCGGTGGTCGTTGGTGGCCGAAAATAGGTGGGTTAGGACGGCAAGGGACCGGTGATGAAGTTTTAGAAGAAATGGTGGCCGGAGGTGGAGCGACGGCGGCGGATCAGAGCCAAACCCGTGCGGGCTTTTAAAGGCTTTTCCGGCCAAACGGCCAGCCGGATGGGGGTGGGTTTTGGTGGGAAGGTGCGCCGGAGGGAGGGGAGTCGAACGGTGCCGGCGGTGAGCCACACGGTGGCCGGACGGCGGCGGTTCGAACGGTTGAAGATTTCCGGCGTGAGGGAGAGAGAAGAGAGAGAGAGACCGGGGGGGGTCGAGCGGGAAAGGAGAGAAAATAGAAAAAGAAAGAAAAAGAAAAAAAGAAAGAAGAAAAAGAAAGAAGAAAAAGAGAAAAAGGAAAAAGAAAAGAAAAAAGGAAAAGAGATGTAGGGAAAAAGATGAGGTCTAAACCTCATTTCGGAAAACAAAACTAAACCGCCGAAACGAGATTAAAAACTACAAGACAACTAAAAGAAATAAAACACAATATCAATTAAATAATAAAAAAAAAATTTTAAAACGCAAATAAATTAAAATAAATAACTAATATATTAATTAAAATAAAAACAACCATTTCAGCGAAAATACACTCAAAAGCGGGTCATCACATCAACAGAAAGATCATTTCCTATTACAATATAATTGATAAGCCAAACTTGCTCTTTAGTTATCCAAAGTGCAGGTTCGTGGAATTAACTCCACCATAACAATTCATTAAAGCTTAGGATTGATAAAGAACTAACCCTGCAAACAAGGATTGTGAAGTCCATAATAAAAAATCAACGATGTAGCTTTTTCTTATAGTGGATAACAGATTATGTATCTGCTAGCATTTTAATTTGTAACTGAATGTGGACAAATCCAACCTCTTTTAGTCATATACACAAACAGTTGGCAAGCAAGTGGACATCAAACAAAACCTATATATGTACTAGTTACTTTTACCCTCAATTACAACAAACAAATCCAGTTATTCAAAATGTAGAATGTAGATTTCCTACCAATACCATTAAACAAATCCACTCAAACTTGGGCGAGATATATTTCATTGCCATGAATACCATCAAACAAATCCAATATTTTCAGTATGTATTTTGTTTGAAACCAAAAGAATAGAAAATCATTGCTATGAATATGAAGTTAAAATCATTTAAGTAAATAACATCACCGAAAATCTTCTGAATCGTGAGGGCTGAGAAATCGATTTGAAATGGCGAGCGACGGCAGGCTGTTAATCGGTCTGGTCGTGCCAACGTGAGGGATCGCTTCGTGGTTTAACAGGCTGAGATCGGAGATGAATATTGGAGAAATCACAGGCTGAGATCGCGTTAGGGCAGTGAGGGCAGGAGACTCAACCACGTTCGGGAATTGCGTTAGGTTAGGGCTTCAACGTGAGGGAGGGCAGGGGACTCAACCACGTTCGGGAGAAGCTTAGGGCTTCAACGTGAGGGAGGGCAAAGGGCTTCAACGTGAACGAGGGCAGGGGACTTCCACGTTCAGGAGAAGGGCTTCAGGGTGAACGAGGAGTTAGGCCTCAGTTACAAATGAGGGCAGGGGGCTTCCATCATATGCTGGTCCATGAGTTAGTCGGTGGAAGTCCTACGTGGCATAAGATGATTGGCGGGCTGTTATTTGAGTATAAACAGCCCGACCGGTCCTAAGGATTAGAATAGATATTTGCAATGTGTAAATGTTTACAACTTATTTGTAAAAAATGAGTAAATATAGGACTCACGTAAAAAGATACTAATTTTTTAATAATATGTTTTATTCTTTTTCAAAATAATTGTGCAGTGTTTAAACACTCGACGTCCCGCCCATTAAAGGGAAATAATTTATAGAGGTGAATCTCATTTGAAAAGAATTATTTTTTACAGTAGATTTTACTTTTTTCAAAGGGTGTAAGCAAGACTTAGGGAAATCTACCTTTTTTAAAGGGTGTAACGCATGTTCAGAAAATGAGAATTCTTATAATTCTTATAATTTTTTTTCAAACATCAGTCAAGTATAACACTTTTACAATTTAAAATTTATAATTTTTTCATCTAATTATTACCTAATCATTCTTTAAACACAAAAATTAATATAACTTTTATGTACTTTAAAATAAAAATAATATTAAAAAATCATATTAAAATTTTTTAAAACTTTTTATTCAATTTTTTCTCTGTTATTTTTCAATATCTAATAAAAATATTTACTAAAATCATTTAACTACCATTTAGATAGTTGAGGTATCTAAACTGTCTTAAGCAGATCTAGGATTACTCTTAAAAAATCAAGGGAATTCTTAGTTACTTCTAAACATTGCATAAGACTGTATATAACAATATTCTTAAAAAAGAAAAAAAGAAGATGCTTCTCTAGCGACCGATTTCTCAAAGAATGCTTCTTCGGCCACGCCCTTGGGTGGACCTAATTTTTCTTGCGACAATCTGGTGTCATGCAATATCTGGTGTCATGCAATATTGTTGAATCTCTCTTTTATTGTTTAGATTATTTCGAAAATAGTCGCTTGGTAATAACATTGACTAGTAAAAAGAAACGGTAATTTTATAGGATAAGGTCCAATATTGTCAAAGACTGAAAGGCAAATCTCTGATGAACTACGTAGTTACGGTTTTTATATAATAAAAAAATTCAAGCGTAATTTTACCTGTTTAAAAGGGAAAATGAGTACACTGTAATTGCTTAGTAATTAGGGGATATATTATTGAAATTGCAAATTTGTAGAACCATTACAAATTGCAGTCTGAGGTGGTTTATACAATTTCCACTAATTAAAATCTAGCAGGTCAAGATATCCAGCAAAAGAAAACGAGATTACATTGAAGAATATAAATTAAACAAAACTTGAAATTTGCATAGCGGCATCCACAGCCATTGCTTCTACAACTTGTAGAATGTATATCCCTCACCTGCATGGGAATGCTACCCAAGAGAATGTAATTGAAAAGATACAAAAACTGACCCAAAACAAAGAAGATAGGAAGATAAATGCAGCTTCTGTGTCAATCTGATTGATGTGTAAGAATATATAGGTGATGGCCTTCAAAGACGTCAGCCACAAAGGTTCACTCTTTATTTCACGGCGAAAGTTTTTTTCTTTCTTCCAAAAAAGGAAGCATGCAAAACGTACCTATCAGCATCTTCGTATCAAGTCCACTTCCAACAACCAGCTAACGATTCAGGGCCGCACATTTACTAACCCAGCAACAGCTCCTCCTCTTCCATCTCCTTGACAGCTCTTATGAGACCACCTGTGATCCCATTGAGATGTAATCCCTTCTCTTTCATTTCCTCTAGCAGCTTTTCTGCCGTTTCCCAATCTAAAGCCTTTAGGCAAAGAGATTGAATCAACTTATTATACTCGTCAACATTAGGTTGAACGCCAAAATCCTTCATCTCACCCAACAACTTCAAAGCCTTATTGAACTCTTCAAGTTTACAATACCCACGAATGAGTGTATGGTAAGTCACAGGGCTCAGCTTAGGATGATTCTTTTTTGCCTCTGACAAGACTTTACAAGCCTCCTCCATCTGACCACCATTTGCATAACCACTCAAGATAACAGTGTAAGTGTACACATCAGGTTTTAATCCCCTACTTTCCATCAGCTTCTTAATTTGCATAGCCTCTCCCAAATCGCCAGCCTTGGAATAACCATTGATAACTGAGTTAAAAACTGCATTTCCAGGGGGAGGGCCCTCCACAATCATCTTAGAAAGTAACTGTTTTGCCCCATCGACATCTCTCATCCTACACAAACCACGAATGACAGCAGAGAATGGCTTGATTGCATATTTTCGAGCTTCTCCTGGAAAATCATCCAACATTTCCAAAGCCAATTCCACGGTTTTATCCTCCCTACAGAGTGAACTGATCAAAAAATTAACAGAAGACCGAGGTGGATACTGGTTCTTCTCCTTCGCCAACAAATAAACTGAATGGGCATCCTTAGCCTTTCTCCCCTTACACAACCAAGATATGATCTTGCCAACTTTCTCATTTTCAGGTAAGCTTCCTGCTTCGAGCATCTTCTCACAAATACACAAAGCCCAATCAAAAATTGATCGCCTACACAGTGCTTCAATTGTAAAATAATATGTATCCACATTTGGGGCACACCCAAAACCCCCAAACGAGTTAAACACCTCTATCGCAGCCTTTCCTTTACCCAACTTTGAAAACAACGCTATCAAATCATTGAGAGCCTCCACATTCAATACACCATTCTCCTTCTCACCTATCTCCTTAATTAAATCCCACAAAGCATATGCATCTTTCTTCTTAAGATCACAACATATGCCACGAACAAGTGCATCAACTACACATGACGTTATTTTAAATTCGGGTTTCTGCTTCATACCCCACTTGAAAAACCTAATCATATTCTCACCCAAAACAAGTCGAGTTTCAAGCACTTTCACCACAAATTCCTCATGTAGGGTCAAACACATGCCATCAAGACTCGACTCCAAAGATCCATCAACACTACTCTGTAAAAGAGACAACAGATTCTCCAACTGTTCCACATCAATCTCATAAATCTGACCCTCTCCATCCCCAGAGCCAAAAGTTTCAATCTGGGCATCACCACTTCCCTCCACAGTGGCGAAACTATCCCACTTAGCATCATTCAATTGCTCTGGGTTCCCCAAAACACCATCCCCAGAGGCAAAACTATGCAACTGGGCATCCCTATTATCATCAAACCCCACAGAATCTAGGTCCAAAACTCCATGAATCTCATCAACATCAGGGGCAAGATTCTCCAACCGGGTATCACCATTGTCAGCAAAACCTTCTGAGGACTGTTCCACCTCAGAGAGATGGGAGTCAAAATTAGAGGGGTTCGTTGAGATTTGAGAGAAGAACCTGGGGTTTTGTAGAAGAAGAGATGTACTGGGGGAGACCCTTGTTGAAAAACGAGGAGATTCAGCTTGGGTAAAGGTTTTAGAGAAAGAAGGTACCTTGGGGTTCTGGCTCTTACAGAAGCTCCGTGCTCCTTCCCTTCTGGAAAGAGCAGCTCTTGCCACCACTGACCTCCACATCCTCTCTCTCTCTCTCTCTTTCTCTCAGTGCCTGTACTTGTGAACGTAAGCCAGGACCTTCTCGTGTCCAAAACCCTAAAATGGGTACCGTCACCACTGTGTCGCTAAATGAAACAACACGGGGGCTATCTTCGATTCTGGTATCTGCGTCCCGGTATTAGTCGCAATTTTTTCAGCCTAGGGATGATGCAATTTGGTCCCCATTCTATCCAATTTATTTATTTATTTATTTATCAAATTCTTTTAAGAACAAAAATCAGTAAGAGAAGTGAAAATTCCAAGATTTAAAAATTAAAAAGAAGAAAAATCGATCAAATGGGTGTAAAAATATGGCCCAACTATTATTTTCAAAGGAGAAAAATAGAGATACCTTCAATTTGAATGGCCACCTGGGCTGGTGAGCAACATCCCTGATCTTTAAACAAAAAGATAAAAAAAAAAAAAAAACTTCCAATAATAATAATAGTAATAAAAAGCTTGATACTCATGCAATTTCCTTTTAACTAATTTTTAATTTTTGCATCTGATACTCAATTATTAGTGTTAGCGCGGAATATTTAATGCTTTATAAACAGTAGTATATGGAGTAAAAAGCTTAAAATTAGAATATATGGATCAGTTTGTTTAAAAACCTGCAGACTGTTTTAATATTTAAGTTATAATAGTAGAAAAAACAATCTTGAGGAAAAAATAGTGCTTACACCTAGCATGATATTGTGCGTGTTTTTTTAGCTTTTTTTTATTTTTATAAAAAAAAAAAAAAAGACAAAGAACGATATCTTTATTGAGGATCACAATATTCAATCACTGCAATATTTTTCACTCAAAACAGAATTCAAAATCTGTATAGGATCATCCTCTATCCACACATTCTCTTAAAAAAGAAGAAGTAAAAGCTAATCTTGCAAGCTTATGAGATATGTTGTTAGCTTCTTTATAAGTGAAATTTACACTCCATCTTGAACTTATAGAAAGTAATTTTCTTGTCTCCTCAATCAGGTTTCCATAAGCCCTGAGAACCAACAAGTGGCTTAATGACTTGGAAAGGACCTTTGATATTATTACATGTACAGAGGAGCAAAAAGCCCAGTATTCCAGACACTTATTTCAAGAAGAAGCTGGTATATGGTGGGATATGAATCGATAACTGTTGGCACGTGAATTGGGGGACATCGCTACTCTCATTTGGGAGCGGTTAAAGAGGGAATTTGATAGTTCTTTCTTTCCAGAAATAACCAAACAACAGAAGGCATTGGAATTTGTGAATCTGACGCAAGGTAATATGATGGTAAAATAGTATGTGGCCCTATTTATGGAACTGGGAAGATTTGCCCCTCATTTGATTGGTACAGAGAAAATGCTGGCCAAAAAGTTCCAAGTAGGATTATGTAACTCCCCGGTCTAGGAGGGATCAGAGAGTTAGTTCATGAAGCCTAAACTCATCTCTCATATCACAATTATAAATACTTCAAATTCCAAATAAAACATAAATCCATTTATTCAAACAAAATATATGTGTTCCTCCACCAAGCCACCATAGAAAATACCTCAATAGAATAAACTAAAATCTCCACAGACTCGGACATATTCATAATCCAAATGTGGCGGCCCCAGCCCTCACTTAGGATTTGAAAGTGATTGAGATGCTGGGACATGCAACACAAGGTTACGTACCCCTCATACATGACAGATAATATGCATGCACCTAGATATTGTAGTAGTATGCAATAAACGTTAAGTGGAAATAAATAAAAAGGTAATGAGAAATCTAAGCAATGCTACGACAATTGCAAAA